>NW_027056230.1:0-5986 GCF_011386835.1 Chrysemys picta bellii
GGTGTCAGACACGGGGCTGCTGAGACATGGCTCAGGGCCGTCGCAGTTAGTGCCCAAGCAAGGGGAAGACCCAGAAGCTCTGGTGGGACAGGGGAACAAGGGGCTGATGTGGGGATCACATCACAACGAGCCCACAGGGATCTCCACCAAAGCACTGCCAGAGGCTGCAGCCCGTGGGATTTGCGCCCAATGAGGAGATTCGGGTCCATGTGACTAGCCACAGCTGGGCCATGGTGGGAAAGGTCTCCAGGCCACCGTTACACAGGGTGAGGAGTGGGGAGGGTACTCAGGGAGTTCATTTACCTGTCTGAGGCTCTGGACAAGCTCATCCTCCTCGGCAGTCAGGCGCGTGGCATAGCAGTAGCTCATCGGCAGGTACACCTGGCGGCAGTGGCACCACAGCGTGGAGGGGTGGCCTGGCATCCACGCCGGGAGCAGCCTGTCACACAACAGAGGGACGCTGTCGGCAGTGTGCGGGATGGGGAGTGGGGAGCCGCAGGGACACGGCACAGTTAAGGACAGGGGTGTGGGCAGTCAGAGGGGTAATGTGCCCAGGAGACACCCGGGGCCCAGGATAGCCGCTGCCTCAGTGTTAGAGCAGCCCTACAGGACAACGCACCGACCCCAGGCGATCGCTGCTCCATGCTCCTGGGGTGTGGGGGACCTGGAAGAGAAGCTGGAGACCTCGTTTGGAGCCAGGAGACTGTCTCCTCCAGCCCGAGGACAGTGTTCTGGGCTCTCCCAGCAACCCAGCGAGGCTGTTATCCTGGACAGGGCCTCTGCCAACAGACTGCATCTGATTCCCTGTGGTTTGTGTTAACGGGGTGCGGAGGGAGGCGCAGGGAATAAACAGCCTCTCCAGCAGGGAACATGCCAGTGGGCAATGCTGCCACTAGTTTCCCTGTAATCAGCCAGCTGCCTGAACTCCCTCACTTCACACTGCCCCCTGCTCCTGGCCCCATGGCCAGCTCGGGCACCAGCTGTCCCTGAGGGCTGGGGGAGTCTGCGGCACGCCCAGCTCCAGGACAAGGACAGCTGTGGCATGCCAAATGGGGAGGAACCGTGTCAGGACCCAGCACAGGTTCAGCCCCAAGAGGGAGGGACTTGGGGAGAGCGCGTGTGGGTCTGGAGGCTGGCAGAGAGGGCAGGAAGGCTGGAGATCGAGCAGGTGGGCCGAGCTTGGAGGGGGAGGGAAGGTCATCAACAGAACATCCCTCCCCCATCAGCCCACGCCCCGTGCCAGGAATGGTGCCTGGTTTCCATGCCCGAAGCCTCCTGGCCCAGGCTGAGCGGGAGAATGGGGGACTGGTGCAGGCCGGGGATTACTCTCAGGTCCCTGGTGTTCGGCGTCAGGCTCTCTGCTGGGTGCTGCTGCGAGGGGACACGGCTGTGGCTTGGGACTGAAAATCAATACACTCTGCAGATACAGAATAGCACCTACCACAGCTCAGGGAACAGCGTGTTCATTCCCTCCCAGCTGTAAACGTTCAAGACGGCCAGCCAAAACTTCCCCCAGGACGGGATTCCCACAGCACCCCCTGGAGAGACAGACACAGATCTGGGCTCTGACGGCAGCCACGGGGGCCAGGGACACGGACCCTGCCATGTGACAGGGCATGAACAGAGGCTCCTGAATCCTGGTCTGGTCTGGTCGTGTGGCAGGCCAGGGACCCTGGAGAGCGGCAAGCCGGTGCGGCGGGCACACAACGGGCACTACACACCGACAGACACAGCCATTCAGAAACGACACCTGGGAAGCGTTTGCAACCAGTGAAGGAGCTGAGGTTTCACCGTCACCCCAGAAGGTAAGCGCGGCAGGGTGCTGGCACAGCAGGATGCAGCATGGGCTGTGACATGCCACACGTGCTGCGACAGCCAGGCCACGCTGGGAGAAGCTAAGGGCGGCAGGGCAGAAACTAACGTGCGAACTGCACATGCTGCCATACAGCCAAGGACAAGCCATTGCAAAGGCTCATGCCACTCTGGCCGCATGTCCCCTCGCCTACCACTCACCCCTTCGGAGCTGGGCAAGCCCTTCTCAACAGTCCCAGCCCCATGGCTGCTGGGGGGAGGACAGGATGCCGAAGAGCTCCAGCCACATGCTGACCTTTGCTGTGGAGGTTGATCCGAGCTCTCACGAGGTCCGGGTCATCCGGCCCAACCCCCAGGATCCTCAGGGACGTGTAGTTGAGCACTGTACCAAACACTGTCGATTTGTCTTCCACGTGCGTGCCACATACAGAGAGCAGGGAAGTCAGACATGGCCGAGCGCTCGTGCAATCAACCGAGACTGGTTTTATTGGGGCAAACCTACCCAGGGGGTTAGAGCTAAATGAGCAAACTAACTGAAAAGCAACTGCCCTGGGCCATGCTGCTGGGAAAAGGGAACGAAATGCTCCCAGCCCCTCACTCTAGTGGTCTCCCCATGGTGAAGGAGGGCTCTGGTCACACCACGTGCTGGCCTCCACGGCCCTGCAGCTCCAGCTCTCAGCATAGCTCTGAGCCGCGTCCCACATGTAAGGGAGCACCAGGCCAAGCTCTGGATGCTGCGGGGGAGCTTCAGAAGGACTCAGCCATGGCCTAGCCTGTCCCCGCTGAAGCCATAGGCAAGTGCTCTCGTCAAGGCAAGGGGGGGCAGAATGACGCCAACACCGAGTACTTCGAACACCCACCGTTGCGTTGCTGTGTGATTCAGTACGGCGGCACTGCCGGAGCTAAAGTCACCCCAGAAATGCCGATGAAGCGGGGCTTGATTTGCTAATGAAATCAGAGTGTTTCCCTCCCAGGGGCCAGCTTGGGGGCTGGTGGGATTTCAGGGATTTTGTTTAATAGGTTGAAGGCGAGACACAGAAAATGAGCCAGTTTTGAACATTCTCCCTCGTTTCCTAGTGCTCCTCTGGGTCCCCCTCACCTCCGCTGGAATAGGGAAACCTGCCTAGACAATGGCGGAGAGCTGGCAGTGCAGGCGTACGTTTCTACCATGATTTCTTTCCCTTTCACCAAGGCCTCTGATCACAGACCCTCCTCCTAGAGACGGGAAAGACACTTCTCCAGTGAAGCCAAGACAGAATGCACCTAACAGCCAGAATGCCTCTGCAGACCAGCCCTGACACCACCCCAGCAATGTTCCCGGCAGTCCATCCCTGCCTGCTGGAAGGCTTCCCTCACCTTGTTTCTGTGCCCTCCTTTCCCGAGTGTATTTAATGACCAGCAGCCCACCCCATTAACACACCTCGAGCCGCTACAGCAGCTCTGCGCCGTCCAGGAATGCCATGACCCGGGGAGGGCTAGTGAGGGGAAGCTCAAAGCAGGTGGAGCAGGACCTAATGTCTGGCAATAATGTCTGAGATATAAGGCTGTATCAGAGCAGATAACAACGCGCGAGGCAGACATCTCAGGAATGGAACTGGCTTTTGTGCTTGCAAGGGGCTTCTGAGATTTCTATACTGTTTTCACTGACTGTTTTGTACAGGGACAGACAGATAGGAACCATTCCCCTGGTCAACTGGGTCTGGAACGCACAACCCGCCCAAATGCAGCAGGAATAAGGAGAAAGGAACTTCTCTGCTACTCACAAGCCCCAGCCTCCATCCGGAAGCTGCACCGAGCGCAGGTAACGCACCATCTCCCTCCTGTACTCTTCTGGCAGCGGGATCTTGGCAACATGGCAGGTGATCAGGAAACCTGTTGGACAAAACAGTCCGCCCTTTAGGCCAAACCACCCCCCGATTTCAGACTAGGGACACTCTAGTTGGTTCAGAGAAGCATGTGTCCTGTTCATGGTCAGCACAGGACATGAGAAATCACTGTAGCTAGGAGTCCCAAGTAAGCACTGCACGTATAGCTAACAGGGAGCAGCTACAACCCCAGGCTAAATGGCTCCAAGGTCGTCATCTGCTGGAACCCAAAAGTGTCATCAGGGCCGTCCAGACAGAATGCACTGTCACGGAGTATTGGGGAACTCAGAGCCCTGCACCCCCGGCTTCCTGCGATTCACCATGACTCTCAGCCAGCCAGTAAAGCCGAAGGTTTATTTGGATGACAGGAATACAGTCCAAGACAGGTCTTGCAGGCGCAGACAACAGGACCCCCTCAGTTAAGTCCAGCTTGGGGTCCCAGGGCATTCCAGCCCACCCCCCTTTGGGGGGTCAGAGCCATCTCTGCCTCCCAGCCATCTCTCCAGCTCGCTTCCAGCACTCTCCCTTCAGCGACCCCTCCCACAGCCTTTGTTCAGTTTCCCGGGCCCCGGAGTCACCTGGCCTCCAACCCCTTCCTGGGTTCTCGTGTTACAAGCTCAGGTATGCTCCCTCGGGCACACTCCCCTCCCCCGATGCAGACCATCCTAGCCACACTCGCCTGTCAGCATTCACACACCCCAGCAAGAACAGTCCCAGTTCGTCACATCTCTCCCCCCTTCGAGACCGAACTGAGCGGGGTCACTTTAGCCAGTGACCCGGGGAAGTTCGAACCTACCCCCGTTCCCATGGATGCCCCCGCATCCCTCCCATTCCTTGGTGAGAATTACACCAGGCCCCTCCAGTTTCACGCCCCCCCTTAGGTCGGGGGTGCTTGATGGCACTCGCAGTTCGCATGTGGGAAGGTTTATGCGGCCTGTGCCCTTTTTCCACCCCCGTACCTCTGGGGTTCCACCTGGGCTGTGGTCTTCTCCCAGCGCTCCAGTCTGGAGGTCTGTGCTTTGGGCTCTCTTGGTTTAGAGCCGCCCTTTTAACCTTGGCCACCCTCCGGAGAGGATCCTTTATGCTGGGCAAGGGTCCTAAAGCTGTTTTCCCCTTGTCCCAGGCCTTCCTCCCCCTCTGACAGGGGTCACAGGATCCGCAGTACTGTCGGACAGTAGCAAAGACCCCAGGCCAGTAAAAGCTCCGTAGCAGCCTCTGCTGGGTACGCCAGGTTCCCTGGTGCCCTGCGAGGGGAATGTCATGGGCCCGGCACAGCAGCTGGCGGCGATACTTCTGGGGTACCACCAGCTGTCTCCTGATCCCCCCTGACTCCATTTTCCCTGGGGGAGCCCATTCTCGGTACAGGAACCCCTTCTCCCACAGGAACCTTTTCCGGCCACCTCGTCCCATGGTCTGTACCGCATTGAGGTCGGCCAGGTCCCTTATCTTCCGCAAGGAGGGATCTCTCTGCAACTCGGCCTGGAACTCAGCAGCTGGGACAGGGATGGCCACCTGCTCTTCCTCGCCCGCTGGGCCTGACGCTGCAGCCTCCCTGAGCCGTGTCCCTGGGCGTTCCCTCCCCACCAGGTTAGGGTCCTGCGCCTCAGGCAAGGCACCCCCCCCAAGGCCAGGGCGCAGTGCCCCTCGCCGGCTCTGACTGCGGGTCACAACCAGTGCCTTTTGGGGGTTGCTTGGCCAGTTCTCCAGGTCCCCCCCCATCAATACCTCAGTGGGCAAATACGGGTGTACCCCCACATCCTTGGGGCCCTCCTTGGCCCCCCACTTCAGGTGTACCCTTGCCACGGGCACTTTGACTGGTGTTCCGCCCACCCCCGTCAGGGTCAGGTAGGTGTTGGGCACCACCTGATCTGGGGCCACCACCTCGGGCCGGGCCAGCGTCACCTCTGCGCCCGTATCCCAGTATCCATTGACCTTCCTCCCATCCACCTCCAGGGGAACAAGGTACTCTCTCCGGAGGGACAGCCCCGCGCCTACCGTATAAACCAAAAACCCTGAGTCTGGAGCATCCAGCCCCCTAGAGGAGCTGGCCTGGAGCTCTCCTCCCTCCTTAGCAGGTGGTACTCTGCCAGCCCCCCTTCCCTGGGAATGCTGCCTTTCGCCGGGCTGGGTCTCTACCCAGTCAACCCTCTGTGGGTTCGGTCTGCTCAGTCTGTCCCTGAGCCTAGGGCACTGGGCCCGTATGTGGCCCTTTTGGCCACAGTTGTAGCAGCCCATGTCCCATGGGTCCCCTTGAGTAGGTCGGATGGTCCTGATGCCGGATGCTCCCCTCTGATGGGTTTTTTCTGTAT
>NW_027056231.1:0-5983 GCF_011386835.1 Chrysemys picta bellii
GATGGAGATGTGTATGTTTGTGTACCAGTGCTGGCTAGTACACATCCGGGCCAGGAGCCCCTTTACTGGCTGAGCTGGTGAGCTGCTCTCTCACCCCCTATTGTTTGATGTATAAATCCTGCTTTAACTTTCCATTTCAGGTTATCAGAGGCAGCTGAATTACAAGCACCTGGATGGCTCTTACAGCACATTTGGGGAGCGTTACAGGCAGCCGGGGAATACGTGGTGAGATTTCTTGCCAGTCACGCCTCCCCTAAACCTCCTCTGTTATATAGTTATAAAGGAAGTGTTAAATTTTAGTCAACTGGTGATGCTGTTAAAGGCCTGAGGGCTCGCTGGAGCTTTCACAGTCTCTTGGCATATCACACCAAAGGGAATAGGTTTCATCAGCCTGCTGTGTATAAAAAGCACCTGTTCCCACTGGCCTTGAGGAGAGAGAGAACTGAAGAGGCAAAGGGGATGGGATGGTTTCAGATCATTTTTGAAAAGAGATGAAGAGATCCAGGGGAGGCTGTTGCAGACAGGGAGCTGCAGAGGGGAGACTCTCATACCCGTAGTGGTGAAACCGGGTTAGAGGTAGAGAGCAACCTGGTGCTAGATAGGACCATAGGAATTGCTATGCTATCGATCGCCCATTATCAAGATCATTAATAGGTATATTAAACAACACCAGTCCTAGTACTGAACCTCGCAGCACCCCACTGTTAGCCTTGTGCTATGATGGAATTGATCATTTAATTCTAGTCTTTGTTTTCTGTCCCTGAACCAATTTCTGATCCACGACAACACTTTGACCCTCATCCCATGATTATTCAATTCATTTAGACTTTCCAAAAGGCTTTCGAGAAGGTCTGTCATAAGAGACTACTGAAGAAATTATGTCAATCAATTCTCTTTCATTCAGCTCTTTATTGACATGTTCAGGGAATTCTAAGAGATTAGTGAGACACAATTTTCCTTTGCAGAAGCCATGCTGCTTAGACCCCATCAGATCATGATCTTCTGAATCTTTTATTATGCTATTTTTAATTGTCATTTTGACTAGTTTTCTAAGTACAGGCAAACTGGTGTATAACTCCTTGGAACTCCCATGGAGCCCTGTTTAAATATAGATTCAACATTTGCAACCCTCCGGCACTCTGCTATAAGAGCTGTATTTAGCATGAAGAGGGCTCCTAAGTTTGAGAGACTGGTTGTGTCCAGGGAGGATTTTATAAACAGGAAGAGAGAGTTTGAACTGGATCCTGAAATCAGTGTGAAGGAGACTGTGGAGGTGGGTGAAGGTGGAGGCAGTGTATTCATGCTCTCTGCCCCATGGCCACCAGCTCTCTGGCCCCTGCTGCTTCCCCTCAGGCTGGCGATGCCCCAGGACCCCATCCCCTCCAGCGAGCACAGGGCATGGGAGGGAGCTCTCACCGCTGTCCGCACTCTGTCGCAGGCTGACGGCCTTCGTCCTCAAGTCCTTCGCGCAGGCCCGCTCTCACATCTTCATTGAGGAGAAGCACATCCAGGATGCCCTGGCCTGGCTCGCTGGCAAGCAGAAGGAAAACGGCTGCTTCCGGAGCTCCGGGACGCTCCTGAACAATGCCATAAAGGTGACGTATCTGCCCAGCTGGCTTCCCATGGGACCCATACAGGACTTCAGTGACATGGAGAGAGCTACAACTCTGCATGGGAACAGCTCAGACACGTCAGCACATGGGGCCAGGGTGGGAGGAGCAGGGGATGACGTGGGCCTGGGAATTACCCTGGAGATACGGATGGGCAGATACTGTACTGTACGTGGGACCTACTATGGGGAGGAGAAAGGAGGGGCAGATACATGGTAACTACCATGGGAGGTAAGTGGGGACAGAAACGCAGAGTGTCTCTACACGGCAGCTGGGAGTGTACTTCCCAGCACAGGCAGACAGCCACGAAAATAGCAGTGTGGCCATGGCAGCTCAGGCTAGTTGCCCAAGTACATACTCCAAGCTTGAGCATGACTGTATTTGGGCAGCTAGCCAGAGCTGCCACCCATGGCCACACTGCCTTTGTTAGTGTAGCAGCTTGGGCGGAGCTGGTGTGTGCATGTCTCACGTTCTCCGCTGCAGTGTAGACATACCCATTTGTGAGAGCTATCATGGGGCATGGCAAGAGTGGGCAGATAAAGGGCATGAGGATGTAGTATGTAGAGGGCCCAGCAGGGAAAGGCTTTAGGTGCTGCGTGGGGTTAATGTGTCTCTCTCTGTGGTTCCCTGCAGGGCGGGGTGGACGATGAGGTCACGCTCTCTGCTTACATCACCATCGCACTGCTAGAGATTCCTCTGCCCATCACTGTACGTATCCACACTCACAAAGTCCCCGTCATGAGTTCCCCTGGGTCAGCAGCCTCCCCTCTCCCCCACTCCCTGTACCCATCCGAGTCCTGATAGTGGCAGCCTGCTGCCTTGATAAAGGGACCTTTAAGGAAAGGAGGGGAAAAAACAGTCTGGAAAGGCTTTGGCTCTGGCTCCAGAATGAGACGGTCCCCAGGCCTCAGAAGCATCTGGGTGTGCAGTACTGGTTCTGGCCGAGCTCTGCTTCTTTGATTGGCTCTTTATTTATTTGTTTTTTTTAATATGCACAATGGAAAAAAAGAATTCCAAATTCATGTCAAAAGAGCTGTAGTGCTCGGTCACTGTCTCCTGTGTGTCTGGCTGCAGCTCAGATGGGTCTGACGGATGGAAGCTTTTCAGCCTGACAGCGTGGCTACTCCCTTCTTCATTATTCCTGTTTGTTTTATATAGTCTCTGTAAATGTACTAGGGGTCTAGTGTTAGGGGGTTTATTCCTTCACCCTCTCACTTCCCTGGTCCTTCTTGCACGAACAGAGAGCAGCAATACCCAAAGTCCAAAGGTGCAAACAATTTGATGTTTATTGGGGTAAACTTCCAGCAAGCATGATTCCAATTTCCTTCTTCAGTGTCCCCCTTCCCAGCTCTGACACCACAGAGCCTTGCCTGTGTCCCTGTTCCCATTCCCTGTTCCTATTCCCAGCCAGCGAAACATGATTCTAATTCCCCTACCCCCAGTCCCTGTTCCCATCCCTCCCCTTACTTCCTGATTGACTGCAGACTATATAGTAAAACTTGAATTCTGCTTAGCTATACCTTAACCAATCATTTTACTGAAATTTAACTAACCAATAATATATATACCTAGCTCATAGAGCTGGAAAGGACCATCAAGTCCAGCCCCCTGCCTTCACTAGCAGGACCAAGTACTGATTTTGCCCTAGATTCCTAAGTGTCCCCCTCAAGGGTCAAACTCATAACCGTGGGTTTAGTACGCCAATGCTCAAACCACAGAGCTATCTACTTATCCTAATGTATTATAACATGGTTATTTAACCAATTATATCCCACCACCTTAATTAGTTTACACCCAACAAAATTAATTATACAGCAGACAGAAACAATCACAGAATCAAACTGAGATTATACAGACAAACAATAGGGAAGTGGAGACTATAGAAGAACAAAGAGATGAGGGTTTCACATCCCAGCTATTGATAAGTGAGTTCTTGCCAGACAGGACGCTATCAAACTAAGTTTCCTTTTACGTTTTCTAGGCTCTTCCCTTTCTCTGGAGGTGATAGGCATTATCAGGACAGGATTGTATTCCTAACAGCCCAATAGCACCTTATTTCAATGTGACTAGTTTGGAATGTGAGGATGTGACCGTACATTTCCCAGTTTATGGCTGCCTCTGCTGCTTAGCTGAAGGCCTTAGCCTAAGAACAGAGCTTCAGACTGTCACAGTACGAGAAGGCCCTTACACAGGCAGACAGTGATTTTGATTCTTTCTTTTATACCTCTATTACTAGCTAAGTGATAAGAATACACCTAAATTCTTAAAGTATAGGCCTTTACAGACAGGCCTGAATATCTATATCCTAACATCTAGTCATGCTTTTCATTGGATGAATGACTGGGAGGGATTATATACTAGTTGACAGCTGTTGGCCCATTGCTATCCATGGCAGTCTGTTTCATTTGCCTTCCACATGTTTTCTTGGTTAAAATTCAATAAATAGCCCTAGACACCTCAGATTACCTTAATTTCTCCAAATTATGAAGGCCTCGTATCTAACATGGCTACCCCATGGAAGGCAGGAATGTGATTTTTGTAACTGCTGAGGCTGTCTCAGCTAGACACATTTAAGACACATTTCTGTGCTCAGTGGCCCACAGTGATGGGGTGACCAAATTACTACAAGAGTCTGAGTTCACTGGGACCATGCAAGTGACTGGTGTCAAACAGTCACTCATCCCATCACCAGCATCTGTGTTATATTAGATCCACTGCACATCTTATTTAAATCCATCTGTGCTCTGTGGCCATGAGATGACAGCCAGCACAGGCAGTGCCCAAAGCCTAGCTCATATCGTCACACTGCAAACACTGATTATTTCCCCTCTATGCTCCCCGCAGCACTCTGTGGTCCGTAGTGCTTTATTCTGCCTGGAAACAGCCATGGAGCAGGGAGGAAGCCACGTGTACACAAAGGCACTGATGGCCTATGCCTTCACCCTGGCAGGGAAGGAGGAGAAGCACAGGGCACTGCTGGACTCGCTTGATAAGGAAGCTGTGAAAGAGGGTGAGACCTGTTTATGGGCTCTTCTTCTGCATCCCGGTCCACTGGCCCTATGTAGCCTGGCAGGAGAAGGGTTTGATTGTTATTGCTATAACCTTCAGTGTGTACTGCGGCAGGTCGGGATTCTTTAGTCTCTTCACACATTTTAGATCAATGAGCCTTAAAAACCTTGGCACTGGCCATTCCTGGGATCTGACTTCATAAAATGTGGGAGACACAGGCACAGGTGCAGCAACCTAATTAGACACTGAGAGTTTCCACATCTGGACTGTATCAACCCACTAGAGGGATTATTTAATACCTTCATGCTTTGTATTGACATGCCCAGCAAGGGTTGGGACTCCATTCTCCATCCTCAGTGACAGTATGTCAGTAACCCTCTTGGCAAAAAACAGATATTCGGTAAGAAACATTTCCTTTTCTCCTCCCTCTCCCTTCTCCCCCTGCAGATGGCTCCGTTCACTGGCAGAGGCCTGGGAAGCAGCCAGAGGCTGATCTCCCGTTCTATCACCCCCGTGCTCCCTCCGCCGAGGTGGAGATGACGTCCTACGTGCTTCTCGCTTACCTTCCCATACGGCCGGCACCATCCCAAGAAGACCTATCATTAGCAGCTCAAATTGCAACGTGGATCAGCAAGCAGCAGAATCCCAACGGGGGCTTTTCCTCCACCCAGGTGAGCTGTTCCCATCCCCAGCCTCAGACACCCAGGGCAGGAGGGGGAGGCAGGAGATATATATATCAGGTTGCCACAGAAGAATGAATAAGCCAGCATTGAAACAGAGACAGACTCCTTCTGGGAGGGGGAAGGGGTGACAGTGCCCTAGCTGCAGGGTTTAGAGAACCTCTGTTTCTGAGGGGGTTAGATCATGGGATAGTCACAGCATGGAGCATGGCTACATCAGATCCCCACAGGCCTTAGTGGGCTAATGGCAGGAGACTGGACAAGTGATGCTCTTGTGTACAGAGGGCAGACTTGTCGCCCTGAGCATCCAGCAACATGACGCTTTCCTCAGCTCCCCCCAGCACTGACCCCATCCAGCCCAGCCAATCCAGCTCGGGAGCTGAGGACTCCCCAGAGAAGCAGCAGCAGTTAGCCACTGCCAGACACACCTTGTGGAGCTAGGGTGACCAGACGTCCCGATAAAATTGGGACTGTCCCTATATTTAGGTGTTTGTCCCGCGTCCTGCTCCGCTTTTTTTTTTTTTTTTGCTCTGCCGGCAGCCCCCCCGCCCCATGTGTCCCGATATTTTCTTCCCCTCATCTGGTCACCCTAGATGCGGTGGGGGCACCATCCCGAGTTATGTAGAACCAGAAAGTGCCACCTGATTAAAGGCAGCCCAAAACACATCCCTCTTGAAGACAGTG
>NW_027056232.1:0-5978 GCF_011386835.1 Chrysemys picta bellii
CTTGCTCAGCCATCCCTGCGGCTCAGCCACAGCTTTGCAGGGCTCCCCTGCTGCCCCATATCCCGAATGGCCCCACTCCCTGTCTCAGCCCTGCCCCGTCACAGGGGCTCCCCTGCCCCTGCCCCACCCTGCGTCAGGGGCTCTGGGTGCAGGCTGGCTCACCCAGGTAACTGCTCACCTGTGCACAGGGGAGGGGACCTGACACATCATGCATCAGCGAGGGCTCTCCAGCACCCTTCCCATCTGGTCCCAAGGAGCCTGGCTTGGGGCATCTCCCCAGGAAAGGCCCAGACCCCTTGGAGAACCCGCACTCCCCGCTGCACCCTGGCCAGCTGGTGTGGGAGCTCAGAGCCGAGTGAGGGGCACAGGCCCCAGCCAGAGTTGCCCTCTCTGCAGAGCCCTGGCGAGGAGCTGGGTTCTCACCTCCTGCCTGCGCTGCTCCTTCTTCAGCTGGGCGATCTCCCGATTCCGCTTGGTCGCCACCAGCCGCCTCCACTGCTGCTCCTCCCGCATCTGCTTCATCAGTGCCACCTGTGGGCCCCCCGACAGCCACACCCAGCATAAGGAGTGTGCACAAGGGGCTGTGCCCATCCACCGCCCCTCCCCAGTTTGAAGAGCTAGCACAAGCGGGCCATGCCCCTCCAGCCCCCTCCTCCTCTGCCCAGCCAGGTACCTTCGCCTTCTTCATCTCTGCCACCTCAGCCTGCAGCTTCTTGAGCTCCCGCTCATAGCGCGACTGGTTCTTGAGCAGGCGAGCGTGTTCCTTCTGGGCTGCCTGCAGCTTCTGCAGGTCCCGATTCATCTCCTTCAGCCGCTTCTCGTAGTCCGCCTTGATCTTATTGGCCTTCTCCTCCGTGTAGCATTCCATGGTGCCTGGAGGGGGTGGCGCAGAGCCGCTCAGAGTGTCAGGCTAGGCCGAGCCCATCACGCTCCATCCCATCCAGCTGCCCCCTGGACCCACCAGGCCCCCAGGGAAAGCACCCTCAGTGGGGGGCACTTTAGATTAACTCTTGGCCTCCAGGGACAGGCCTGCCTGGTCCAGCAGCTCAAGAGATGTTCAATGGCCGAGTAGCCCAGACCAGTCATTGCCTGCAAGCCAGAACCATGGGCCTATTTTAGACTAATAACCCCGTCAGCAGAGCAGTGCCAGGCATGTGCCAGGGACAGCACCGCTCCAGGGACTGGGTGCACACTGTTCTCCTCCAGGCAGCCATTGCTGTTCAGCCCAGAGGGGGATGCTGCTGAAATGAGTTTGGTGGGACTCAGCTGGGGGCAGGTGTCTCAATCACTAAAGTCTCAGTTATAGCATCAGCTGCCCCCCTCGGGGAAGATGCCCAGGACTGAAAAGCCCTGGAGATGGAGCTCTCTGCATGGGCAGGCTACGCTGCTGCTCCTGCATTGGAGAGCCACAGTTTCCTCGCTGGGAGGAAGTCGGGAGCAGCTGGGAGCTTGGCCGCAGATGCCAGGTGGCTTTGCCTCTTTGCCTGGCCGTCTCCCTGACGCGTCAGAGCTTGGAGCTCCTCCGAGGGAAGGGACTTTCCCTGGGCCCTACACCCACTGTCTCCCCATAGCCAGCGGGCTGCACAGCTGGGAGGTCACGGGGTCACCAGGCCCAGCCCTGATCAAGAGGCGGTGTTGGTGTCACTAGGCATAGCTACCAGGTAACTCGGGAGAGTGGAAGGCCAAAAGTGCCGATGAAGCTCTTCTGCTCTGGGCCTACCTGAACCACAGTGACTCCATCTTGTGAACTCTCACCTACTTCTGTGCTAACTACTTACATGCTGAAGCAGAAATGTAAGGGTCAGCTTTTCTAGCAGCTGTAGACTAGCTGTAGTTTTGTTCAAACTAGCAAAACTTGTAGTGATAATGCGGGGGGAAAGCGGGAGGGAAAGACGGGGGAAAACTGCTGTAAACAGGCCTTGCAAGGCCAAGAGATAAGCAGGCGAAGGGAAAGTTTCTAACATGCACACTGTGTACCTGCTGTAATTGTTGTCTGGAAGGGAGGGGTAAGGGTGAAATAGACAAAGGCTTGCACAGAAACTGCTTGGAATATAAAAGGGAAAATTTGTTTGTATTTGTTGCACTTGATTTGAGACATGCTGGTCTCCTAGTGCCATTTCAGAGCTCTGAAATAAACTTGGCTTGCTTTCTCCCCTCGGTGTCTTTATTGGTGCCCAGCACACCGGGCGACGAACCCCTGTTTGCCATCTCGGGGCCTTTTTAGGCAGGCAACAGCGGGACAAGTGGCACACGGCTGAGGAGAAGGCTCGATCCCAGGAGCTGGGAAGCCAGACACTGAGCAGCCAGCGGGAATCTCTGGGGACCGCAAGAGGGACATGGAATGCAGGGGGCAGCAGCCCAGTTTGGGCCTCATTGGGCGCCGGGAGAACCCCAGGGTTTCTCCTGCCAGCGCTGGCTCAGAGGACCCGTGCGATGGGATGAGCAGGGGGGTGGAGGGGGCACTGCCCGTACTGAGGTTCTGCAGCACCCAGTCCCTCTCCAGCTGGGTGTCGCGGATCTTGTTCTGCAGCAGGATCAGCTTCTCCTCGTACTGGTGCTTGAGGGTCTGCAGGCGCCGCTGGCTGTTCTCCAGCTCGTCAGTCAGCTTCTGCTTGATCTCGATCTCGCAGGTCAGGTCGGCCAGATCAGCCTGGAAATTCACCACTAGAGGTGGGGGGAGAGTCAGGCAGCCAGGCAGCCCCGGGGAGGTCAGGAGGAGAGAGCCAGGCAGCCCTGGGCCGGCCTGGAGAGGGGAGGGGCAGTGCCTGGCTCACGGGTCCCCATCTCGGGAGGTATGCTGCCTGCCGGGGGCCCGTATCCGAGACGTTACGGAGGCATTGTCGAGGATTATCCAGCCCTCTGACTACTACCCCATGCTACTCATCCATGTGGGCACAAATGATACTGCGCGGTGTGACACTGAGCGGATCAAGAGTGACTACAGGGCTCTGGGAGTACGGGTGAAGGAGTTTGGAGCGCAGGTGGTATTCTCTTCAATTCTTCCTGTCAAAGGTAGGGGCCCGGGCAAAGACAGATGCATCATGGAGGTGAATGCCTGGCTGCGAAGATGGTGTCGCCAGGAGGGCTTTGGCTTCCTAGACCACGGGATGCTATTCGAGGAAGGACTGCTAGGCAGATGGCGTTCACCTTTCGAGGAGAGGAAAGACCCTATTCGGACACAGACTGGCTAACCTAGTGAGGAGGGCTTTAAACTAGGCTCGACGGGGACAGGTGAGCAAAGCCCACAGGTAAGTGGGGAACATGGAGACCGGGGAGATGGGTCGGAAACAAGAGGGAGTGTGGGCTATATTGGCAGAGAGAAAGGAGAGTCAGGACAAAACTGGGAGGAAAGATCAAACCAGTATCTTAGATGCCTATATACAAATGCGAGAAGTATGGGGAATAAGCAGGAAGAACTGGAAGTGCTAATAAATAAATACAACTATGACATTGTTGGCATCACTGAAACTTGGTGGGATAATACACATGATTGGAATGTTGGTGTGGATGGGTACAGCTTGCTCAGGAAGGATAGACAGGGGAAAAAGGGAGGAGGTGTTGCCTTATATATTAAAAATGTACACACTTGGACTGAGGTAGAGATGGACATAGGAGACGGAAGTGTTGAGAGTCTCTGGGTTAGGCTTAAAGGGGCAAAAAACAAGGGAGATGTCATGCTAGGAGTCTACTACAGGCCACCTAACCAGGTGGAAGAGGTGGATGAGGCTTTTTTCAAGCAACTAACAAAATCATCCAAAGCCCAAGATTTGGTGGTGATGGGGGACTTCAACTATCCGGATATATGTTGGGAAAATAACACAGCGGGGCACAGACTATCCAACAAATTCTTGGACTGCATTGGAGACAACTTTTTATTTCAGAAGGTTGAAAAAGCTACTAGGGGGGAAGCTGTTCTAGACTTGATTTTAACAAATAGGGAGGAACTCGTTGAGAATGTGAAAGTAGAAGGCAGCCTGGGTGAAAGTGATCATGAAATCATAGAGTTTGCAATTCTAAGGAAGGGTAGAAGGGAGAACAGCAAAATAGAGACAATGGATTTCAGGAAGGCAGATTTTGGGAAGCTCAGAGAGCTGATAGGTAAGGTCCCATGGGAATCAAGACTGAGGGGAAAAACAACTGAGGAGAGTTGGCAGTTTTTCAAAGGGACACTATTAAGGGCCCAAAAGCAAGCTATTCCGCTGGTTAGGAAAGATAGAAAATGTGGCAAAAGACCACCTTGGCTTAACCACGAGATCTTGCACGATCTAAAAAATAAAAAGGAGTCATATAAAAAATGGAAACTAGGACAGATTACAAAGGATGAATATAGGCAAACAACACAGGAATGCAGGGGCAAGATTAGAAAGGCAAAGGCACAAAATGAGCTCAAACTAGCTACGGGAATAAAAGGAAACAAGAAGACTTTTTATCAATACATTAGAAGCAAGAGGAAGACCAAAGACAGGGTAGGCCCACTGCTCAGTGAAGAGGGAGAAACAGTAACAGGAAACTTGGAAATGGCAGAGATGCTTAATGACTTCTTTGTTTCGGTCTTCACCGAGAAGTCTGAAGGAATGCCTAACATAGTGAATACTAATGGGAAGGGGGTAGGTTTAGCGGATAAAATAAAAAAAGAACAAGTTAAAAATCACTTAGAAAAGTTAGATGCCTTCAAGTCACCCGGGCCTGATGAAATGCATCCGAGAATACTCAAGGAGCTAATAGAGGAGGTATCTGAGCCTCTAGCTATTATCTTTGGAAAGTCATGGGAGACGGGAGAGATTCCAGAAGACTGGAAAAGGGCAAATATAGTGGCCATCTATAAAAAGGGAAATAAAAACAACCCAGGTAACTACAGACCAGTTAGTTTAACTTCTGTGCCAGGGAAGATAATGGAGCAAGTAATTAAGGAAATCATCTGCAAACACTTGGAAGGTGGTAAGGTGATAGGGAACAGCCAGCATGGATTTGTGAAGAACAAATCATGTCAAACCAATCTGATAGCTTTCTTTGATAGGATAACGAGCCTTGTGGATAAGGGTGAAGCGGTGGATGTGGTATACCTAGACTTTAGTAAGGCATTTGATACGGTCTCGCATGATATTCTTATCGATAAACTAGGCAAATACAAATTAGATGGGGCTACTATAAGGTGGGTGCATAACTGGCTGGATAACCGTACTCAGAGAGTTGTTATTAATGGTTCCCAATCCTGCTGGAAAGGCGTAACGAGTGGGGTACCGCAGGGGTCTGTTTTGGGACCGGCTCTGTTCAATATCTTCATCAACGACTTAGATATTGGCATAGAAAGTACGCTTATTAAGTTTGCGGATGATACCAAACTGGGAGGGATTGCAACTACTTTGGAGGACAGGGCCATAATTCAAAATGGTCTGGACAAATTGGAGAAATGGTCTGAGTTAAACAGGATGAAGTTTAACAAAGACAAATGCAAAGTGCTCCACTTAGGAAGGAAAAATCAATTTCACACATACGGAATGGGAAAAGACTGTCTAGGAAGGAGTACGGCAGAAAGGGATCTAGGGGTTATAGTGGACCACAAGCTAAATATGAGTCAACAGTGTGATGCTGTTGCAAAAAAAGCAAACATGATTCTGGGATGCATTAACAGGTGTGTTGTGAGCAAGACACGAGAAGTCATTCTTCCGCTCTACTCTGCTCTGGTTAGGCCTCAGCTGGAGTATTGTGTCCAGTTCTGGGCGCCGCATTTTAAAAAAGATGTGGAGAAATTGGAAAGGGTCCAAAGAAGAGCAACAAGAATGATTAAAGGTCTTGAGAACATGACCTATGAAGGAAGGCTGAAAGAACTGGGTTTGTTTAGTTTGGAAAAGAGAAGACTGAGAGGGGACATGATAGCAGTTTTCAGGTATCTAAAAGGGTGTCATAAGGAGGAGGGGGAGAACTTGTTCACCTTAGCCTCTAAGGATAGAACCAGAAACAATGGGTTTAAACTGCAG
>NW_027056233.1:0-5966 GCF_011386835.1 Chrysemys picta bellii
GGCCTCCCTCAGCACAGCACATTCCCCATCTTCCCTGCATCCAGGTCGGCCCTGCCTGCTCCCTCCTCCAGCCCAGCGCCCCCTTGCTTCCAAGCTGGGCATCTGATATCACCAGCCCCAAGCCCTGCCTCTGTCCATTGTCTTCTCTCCAGGAAAACAGGGTCATCTGCGCCTCCTCTCCTCTCCGCCCTCCTCTGTCTGGAACCGGCTGGTCAGATCACTGTGGTCCTCTCTTCGCAGCCTATTGTCCTCCCACTGGCCAGAACCGGTTGCGACTCCTGAGCTGGGTCTCCGGGTCGTCAGGTCACCAGTCGCTGGGGTGTCCCTCCTCCAGGCCATTGACCAGGGTCCCAAGTTGCCTCTCCGGTCCTCTGTAACAACAAACACCCTCTCCCCTCACCTCGTTAAACCAGTAACATTCAGGGGCACTGAGTCCCACTCCCTCTGCATGCAAACCTTTGGAAAACCACAAAAAAAATAAAAAAAAATCCCCACTTCGTCACAGGGTGCCACTGGACTACTTCTTGTTTTTTTCAGAGATCGTGTTGTGTCAGAGAGCGTCCATGTCAGCCATCCCTACCGAAGCCATTTCACATCTCAATCTTAACTAGAGTGGTGCTACCATCCCTGCCAGTGTAAAGGGGACATTTAAAGTGACTGTAAAATGCAATCACTTTCAGTGGTTTGTGTCACTGAGAATCAACTTCTCTGGGCCCTGATATTAGGAGGCTGTAGATAAGGCAGGATCACCAGACTGGAGATTTGGGTTTCATTCCCATCTCTCCCACGGACTCCCTGTGTGACCTTGGCAAGTCACTGCCTCGCTCTGAGCCTCAGTTTCCCCACTCTGCAAAGTGGGGATAATAATCCATCCCTTGGCCACGTACATTGTAAACCCCTTGGCGGCAGGGGTTGTCTCTCATGCAGCGTTTGTGCAGTGCCCAGCATCATATTGGCAGGGTTGAGAGAACTGAGGCGTCCTGACTCCCATCCTCTTCAATAGCCTTTCAGACTGTTCCAAAGTCCATCCGTCTGGCATGGAAGATACAGGCCAACGCTTTCCCAAGTTGGCCACTGATTTTGTCTGAGTGTTTGTAGCTGTCCCAGTTTAGGTCAGGATTTCACAGGTGCTGATCTCTCACTGACTTCAGTGATGTAGCATTTGTTATAATTTATGTTAACCCAGCACCTAGAGACCCCACCTGAGATCGATGCCCGGAGGTGAAAGTAAGAGCCAGTACACCCTGCCGGACCGCACCAGCTTCCGCGTCGGGGATTTAAATGGCTCTGGGCTCCCCGCAGCAGCCGTTTGAGCCCAGTTCCTTTCCGGACAGCATTTTCATTTCACGGCTCCCAGAGAAAGAAAAGCAACAAGAATTAATGTTTTAGTAATAGTTTTTTTCCTTCTAGGCTGATTTAAGCAATGAAGGTGATTTGTCTGTGAGATTTCAGAATTTACTCTCCTTCGGAGCTTTTACATTAGTTTGGGACTGTAGGGGTCCGGACTTACCCCTGCGGTGCCTCCTGCTGGTCGTCCAGGGAATTAGCTCACCAGCCTCTGGAGAGCCCTCTGCAGGCCAGTGATCTGCCTTTCCTCTTCTCTGGCCCCCGTGTCCCTCCCAGGACCCCGGTGGCCCTTGCTTTGGGTGCTGCCTCCTGGCAATACCCATACATATGCTAGGTCTCCCCTCCCAGGGGAACCCCCACCCACTAACCCCACCTCACCTCAGGATAAGGCCACTGCCAGTCACCAGCTAGCCCCCACTCTCTGGGGCAGACTACAGTATAGGTCACTCATCATCAGCAAGATTGGGTTTGGACCTGCTGCCTTGGCCTAGCCTTGGGCTGCCCTCTGCAACCCCCAGTACCCCTTGGCCTATTACCAGGCCACAGCCTGGGGCTATCCAGGCTGGAGCTCCCCAGCTCCTCAGCCTTTCCCCAGCCCTGCTCCACTCACATACCCTGTCTAGCTCCCTGCAGCCAGGCCCTTCTCTCTCTGAAGGCAGAGAGAGACTCTGCTAAGCTCCATGCTCCTAGCCTCTTATATAGGCCAGCTGAAGCCTGATTGGGGCATGGCCCAGCTGCAGCCACTTCCCTCAATCAGCTCAGCCTTCATGCTACCTGCTCCCTGGGCTATCTCAGGCCCTTCCAGGCCGGAGCAGGGGTCCACCCTGCTACAGGGACCTTTCAATCAGATTAAACACAGGAAGGCCATTGGCCTCCAGAGGGGGACTCAGAGGTTAGGCTAGCTGAGAGAGCCCGGGCAGTCCAAAGACAAGAAGCGCAATCTATGCCAGAGAGGTTACAGTGGAACAGCTGTGCCAAGAAAAAGGGTAATAGAGATAGGGCCTTAATCACTGAAAGTCTTTAAATCTAGATGGGATCTGTTCAGAAAAGGTATGCTCTAAATAGAACAGAAGTTAGGGCTAGATGCAGGAATCATCGGGTGAGATTCTGTGCTGTGTTATTCGGTAGTTCAGTCTAGAAAAAAATTCATTGGTAAAAATTTCAACCAGCTCAAATTCTTATCCCGAGCACTAAGGAAACTGCCAAACTCTGGAGGTTAATCCCAGCACAGAGAAAGAAGGGCAGTGGGAACGTTGCCCATCGCAGAGCTGTCAGGAGACATCTCTACACTACAGACTTCTGCTGGCATAGCGGTGTCATTCTGGGGGCTGAAGATATTTGACCTCTGACTGACATGGCTGTGCTATAAAATGGCCCTAGTGGAGACACATTCATAGCAGCATAACCGTGCATTTGCCATAGAGATCATTTTGCTCAGAGACAGCTAGAATAATCTACACCGCCAACACTGCAGTAGTACACTGGGATCGCCATACTGACACGGCGCTGCTCGTGTAGCCGGGGTGTGGTTGAGCTATGGACAATGGGAGGGAATTTGATGCCATTGGAGAAAGAGCAGCAGCAATTAACTCCCAGCAATTTCCTTGCAGGCTTCTGGGAGACTAGCTGGAAGACTAGTTAGAAGCCTTCTTGGGGTGAGTCATCACATTTGCTTTGTTGTCAGGCTGTTTTACATTATCCCAGCACCTCTTAGCAAGCCCAGACCCGAAGGAAGTGTCAGTTGGAATAGCCTGAACAGATGTGCAAGGATTGGGACAAAAAACATAGCAATGGATTCCTAAATCCCAAAGGGGCTAATCCAGGAGTTAATCCAGAAGTTTTTTGCAGTTTCATTTCCCCTCTAATACTAGTTGCCGGTGTGTTCCATCTCCGTGGGCCTGTTCTTTAGAACCATCTGAAAAATCACTTGCCACTTTGCAGGGGCATGCGCGGGAATTTAAATTTGACCCCTTTTTGGGGGGCACAGAACCTCACTCTTCTCCCTCCCCCACCCAGCCCTGGGAGGATCTTGCTGCCCCCCCTCCCTCCACCCGCCCTAGCCCTGGTCCCGGCAGGAACTTGATATTCCCTGCCTCCGCGGAATTCGGCTGACACGGCTGTGCTGGCAAAAGCCCCTTGTCTAGACACAGTCATAGCAGCAAAACGGCACTTTTCCCTGTAGAGATTAATTAGCTCAGAATGCGCTAGTATAACCTACACCCAGAAAAGTGCACTGGTACGCTGGGATAGCTGTACTGACAAGGTGCTGCTGGTGTGGACATGGTGTGGTTAACCTATGGACAATGGGAGGGAAATAGCTCTAGTTTGATGATACTGGAGAAAGCGTAGGATCAGCTAACTCCCAGCTTTTTCCTTACAGGTTGCAGAGGACGTAGCTGAGAGCCTTCCTGTGGGGAGTATTCCAAATCTGATTTGCTGTCAGGCTGTTTTCTGTTCTCACAGTGGCTCTTAGCAAGCCTGAACCCTGAGCCAGTGGTCAGTTGGAAGAGCCTGGACAGATGTGCCAGGAAGGACTGGGGCAAAAGACAAAGCAATGGGAGTCTAAATTCCAAAGTGTGTGTCAGAATCAATCCAGATATTCTTTTCAGTGTCAATTCTTCTATCATACAAGTAGCCATTTTGTGGGGATTCCGTGGGACCTGTTCTTTATACCCATGTTAAGAACCACTGCCTAGTAGGATCATACACACTGGGAGCTGTGATTGGCTGCAAATGCTGTCAATCTGCACATCTGGAGTAGGGATAATAGCATCCCAATGGACAATCGTAGACATGGTCTCAACTACACCAGAGAGCTGCTCCCCAGCAGATGTAAATTGGCCTTGCGCCACTGAAATCAATAGAGAAATAAATGCCAGTTTACATTAGAATAGAATTTAGCCCATTTGAAAAAGGGGTTTCTTCACATGCAAGCCAGTGAAGCACATGGGGATCTAGGAAATATTTCAATAGAAGGGAGGGTGGAAATCGACCAGGAAGCTGGGAAATTTCCCACCCCAGGAGCTGCCAGGCTCAGTCACTGCCACGAAACTAGCATCATTTCAGTGATATCGGAGAAAGAGCAGCACTAAATCACTCCTGACTTTTCTGGCTAGCGGTTTGAGGGCATGTTGAGCCCTGCCTGATCTGTCCATAGATACTCCAGAGGCAGTTGACTCTGAGAGTCTTTAAAGTGATTCTGGTGAATTTAACAGTGACCAATCAGACTAACTGAAGGAAGGCAAAAAGAAGAAGAAAGAAAGGCACAAAAAAGGGAAGCGACTCAGCTAAAGTCACGGGGAAAGTCAGCAGCAGAGCCCAGAACAGGTCCCAGAGCTCTTGTCTCCCAGCCCAGTGGTTTGAACATTGGCTTGCTAAAGTCAGGGTTTGTGAGTTGGATTTTTGAGAAGCCACTTATGGATCTGGGGCTAAATCAGAATTCGGTCCTGCTAGTGAAGGCAGGGGGTTGGATTTGATGACCTTTCAGGGTCCCTTCCTGTTCTATGAGACAGGTACATCTCATATACGTACTTTTAACCAGACCACACTGGCTCCCGTTTCCCAACCAGCAGCTGTTTGAGTCCAGTTCCTTTCAGGACATAATTTTCATTTCACTGCTCCCAGAGAAAGAGCAGCAATAAGGAATGCAGTGTTTGCACAGACACTGTGTCACCCTAACTACACCAACATAAGAGCTACACCTCTCGTGGAGTTACGATGTCGGTGTAGAAGGGCACTTTCATCAGTGGGACAAGGCTGCAGTGTGGACACTGACATAATTAGGTTGAGGTAAACTGCCTTACGTTAAGACCAGGCCTAAATGCTGTCATTTCTGTTAGGGAATTCTGAACTTTGTGTAGGTGAGGCGGGGGAATAGGTTGTTGTAGCGGAGTGGTCACCCCTCCTGCCCATAAGAGCTTGAAATCAGCCCTGAAGGAGGGCTGCAGTGGTAAAAGCAGCCCTGGAGAGGGCTGCAGCTCTAAAACCTGGGATGATTGGGAAAGTGGCCGCAGCTGGGCCATACCCCAATCAGGCCCCAGCTGGCCTGTATAAAAAGGCTGTGAGCCAGGAGCTCAGCAGTCTCTCTCTGTGTTCAGAAAGAGAAGGGCCTGGCTGCAGGTATCTGGAGTGGAGCAGGTTGGGGACAGGCCAAGGGAGCCAGGCAGGCTCCGGCCTAGGAAAGCTGCAGGCCTGGTAAGGCCTATTAGGTACTGGGTTGCAGGGGCAACCCACAGGTAGGCAGAGGCAGCAGGTCCAAACTCCTTTGCCTGTGATGAGTGGCTGACACTGCAGTCTGCCCCAGGGAAAGGGGGCTAGATGGAGACTGGGCAGTAGCCAAGACTGAGGTGAAGTGGGGATAGTGGATGGGGGTTCCCCTGGGAGGGGGAGACCCAGAACTGTGGGAGGTACTGCCAGGGGGCAGCACCCAGAGAAAGGGGCACCGGGGTCCTGGGAGGGACACGAGGACAGTGACAACGTGGATCACGGGCCTGCAAAGGGCGCTCCAAGGCTGGGAGAGCTAATTCCTGAGGACAACCAGCAGGAGGCGCTGCTGGGGTGAGTCTGTGCATTGCTACAGTTGTGCTCTGCAATATCCTTCCCTCTTCCTCAGTTGAGAA
>NW_027056234.1:0-5962 GCF_011386835.1 Chrysemys picta bellii
TAGGCAGATGGTGTGCTACAGCCACTGCCTATCATCTCATTGCTTCCTTGTACTCCTCCATCCATCAGTCTGCACCCACCTGTTGTCTATTGTCTTGTACTTAAATTGTAAGCTTTTGGGGTCAGGAACTGTTTTTTGTTTGTTCTGTTTTTGTACAGCATCTAGCACAATAGATTCTGGTTTATGGTAAGGTTCCTGGATGCTACCTAAATAACTGTAATAATAATAAATAGTCCATGAAGTCTTGATCCCTCTTGGAGGATAGGTCCATCAATGGCTATTAGCCAGAATGGGCAGGATGGTGTCCCTAGCCTCTGTTTGCCAGAGGCTGGGAATGACCGACAGGGAATGGATCACTTGATGATTACCCGTTCTGTTCATTCCCTCAGGGGTACCTGGCATTGGCCACTGTCAGAATAAAGGATACTGGGCTAGATGGACCTTTGTTCTGACCCAGTATGGCCGTTCTTATGTTCTTTAGAAGTGATCCTTCTGAAACAAAGTGGAGTCAAGTTGGGGAAATTGGTTGGGATAAACTTACATTGTCATTGTCCATACTGTAACACCTCCCCGGAACCAGAGCATATTGCAGCCAAAGCTAATGTTACTACTGTAACTTTTATAAATCAATCAATAAATCAGTCAATCTACCCAGCTCCTTAAATGGGCTCTCACCACTGCAATATCTGAGCAATGAATACATGACTATAAAATACAATAGAAACAAATCAGCAGTCTTGGGCTTGTTTCAGTTCCTTCACACCAATCATTTGATCATGTCTGAGGCTGTGTTGGAGCTAAGGAAGCAACTCTGATGGTGTTGTATAGCTCCTAAGATTTTTTGCCTCCTTTTCCCCCTTGAGTTTAGATGCTTTTGATGATGCCCAGAGGAAATGAGAGCACCGTGTCTCTATTTCTGCTGCTGGGATTCTCCAGTCTGGAAGAGCGGCAGGTTCTGCTTTTCCTGGTGTTCTCCCCGGTGTACGTGATAATCCTGACCTCCAACATCACCATCATGGCAGCCATCAGTGTTGATCGGAGCCTCCATACCCCCATGTACTTCTTACTCTTCGCTTTGTCCTTCTCGGAAACCTGCACCACTATGGCTGTCGTCCCCAAGCTGCTGGTGAGTTTGCTGTCGGGAAACCAAACAATTTCTTTCCTGGGATGCGCTGCTCAAATGTTCTGCTTCTTTGGCTTCGGGGGCACAAATTGTTTCCTGCTGTCCGCCATGGCTTACGATCGCTATGTGGCCATATGTAAGCCGCTGCAATACCCAGTTGTGATAAACAGGAGGGTTTGCGTTGAGCTGGTCGCCGTTTCATGTGCAACTGGCTTTCTTATAGCACTAGGCATCAGTTCCCTTATATTCAGTTTGCCCTTCTGTGGGCCCAATGCCATCAGACATTTCTTCTGTGACATCTCGCCCGTTCTGAGGCTGGCGTGCAGTGACCATCATATCATTGGGATTGCCATTGTTTTTCTGTGTGCCTTTGTTTTGCTAGGCACCTTCACAGGAATCATCCTCTCTTACATCTATATCCTCGTCGCCATCCTGAAGATCCACTCTGCCACAGGCAGGCGCAAGACCTTCTCCACCTGCGCCTCCCATCTCATCGTTGTGATCACACACTTCAGCTGTGCTTTTTTTGTGTATTTAATACCCAAATCAACTGCTTCCCTAGATGAGGACACTTTGATTGCCTTGTCTTATACCTTGTTTAGTCCTATGTTGAACCCTGTGGTTTATAGTCTGAGAAACAGGGAAGTTAAATCAGCCCTAAGGAAATTAACTACCCACACATTTCTTTCTCCAAAAATGTGAAAAGTTGCAAATTTCGGTACTTCTAATATATCAATGACTTCTGCATGATGTCACTGTTGCCCATGGTATGGTCTTCAAGGCAGTGACCTCGTCTTTCTCTTTGTCGGGGCATCAAGAGCACCTGTGGGTCAGTATAAATAATGGACAGTAAAAGAATATTGTTGCCTCTTATTCTGAAACCAGCACTGCCCCTCTGTCAATGTCTGGGGCCTTGCAAGTCAAATTCCCGGCAGCAGTTAAATCTATGACGCAGAGTCTGGCTGTATTCTGAGTGTAACTTGCTTCATTCACACATCTCTACCAGTCCTGAAATGAGATGGTCAAACAACATGCAGGGCCATCTCTTATTCCAGGAATCTCATCCCAACACTGATACCCAGGGAGCAACTCTGCCTCAAAAATTGACTTTAATCAGAGACCAAACTCTCCTGCCACTCACACAACTCCCATTCCCCCCAAAGCTGCATCTACAACCAAAGCCTTACTTTACCCAAAGATGATAACAACACCGCATGTTCCCCTCGAGTCAAAACTTGCTTGCACACTAAGAGGATGTTTACACTGGCACTGGAGGTGTAATTTTCAGCTAGGGTAGACATACCCCTTCTAGCTCTGATCAAGCTAGCATGCTAAAAACAGAAGCGTAGCCACGGTGGTGCGAATGGCAGGACGGGTTAGCCGCCCCGAGAATGATCTCATTTGAAACCCTCGGCATGTAATCGGGCATAAGCCCTCATGCTGTCTAGGCTACACTTCTATTTTTAGCATGCTAGTTCGATCAGAGCTAGAAGGGGTATGTCTACCTGAGATGGAAATTACACCTTCCAGCTTTAGTGTAGACAGACCCTGAAAAAAAGAACGGAGACCAGGTACAACAGCACCACCTGATGATACCCGCATAACAATACTTTTTCTCTCCTATTTTTTTCATCTCTGTATATGTATAAGTGCAAAGTGTTATTATGGCCAATCAGTGGCAATGGAGGAGTTCCTGACTTCTAGCCTTTTAATCAACATGACACACAAACAGCTCAGTACCTTTCCCCCCACAAATACACAGATCTTTGCTGGAATGGAGGCATCGGTATTTGAAATATCAGGGAAGGCGGCTGAACAACTGCCACAGTTTGAGGTTTAAATATAGCTGGAGGATTTTTTCCCACAGGAAAAAAAGGGATAAACTTTTTTTGTGAAACATTTTCCCCCTTTTTTGACCAGCTCCAGTTTTTGTCAATAGACAGCCCCGCCCGCCCTTCTCCCATCTCCCCGAGATAACTGCCGATATCCCAGCACCACCATTTCCTCCCATGTAAATATTATAAAGGAAAATAACCTCTTAAAGCTCCCTGCTTCCAATTCTTGCCCCCAGTGCATCACTTTGCTTGTGTGAGTTGAGGACCAGGGGGTATTTGCTTATGCCACTAAACTTGTTAAACTGAAAAATAACTTCAAATTATTATTTTTTTTTCCAAAAGATCAGGGTGAAATTAAAGGCAATTTATGGTCCTAGACAGATCATGACATGTTCCTTCCCCCTTCCCCATAAACTCACCCTCCACTTGGAATGGTGATGACGAAAGTGTCATCCCCTTCCAGAGAGGCAAGGCTAATGCATTTTCTCACCCAGGAATAGCATTGTGTTCATCCGTCCCTCTCTAGGGGAGCATCAGGAGTTTCCTCTGCCCCTAGAGATGAAGGGGTGGTGGCAGGACACCCCCCCACCAGTACATACCCCAGCAGCTAGAGTGTATCTGTTTTTGAAGAGAGCAAGCCAACTGAATTCCTCCATTCTTGCCACACACAGCTCCCTGCTGGGATGGGTTGGCATGGCTCCCAAAGCAGTGTGTCCTGCCGTTAACATCCCATTCAGATGCATGGGGCAGGTAACGGAATAGACCTATGTTCACACACTACACGGTATTGTTATAATGCTTGTACAAGGTTTGCCTTGTGAGGTATTAGTTAAAAACTCATAACTTGCTGATGAATATCATGGCAAAATGCACATGGCATCATTACATGTAAAGTTAGGAACATAAGATGAAATCATGACTCAAGCATGTTTCCCAGATAAGTCCAGGGAGTAGCTAAACCACTTCCTCAGAGACAAAGGGCAAGCTGATACTTCAGGCATCAAGTCTGACTCAACAAGGCTGATAGACCGTTACCTGCTAAGTGGCCATTCTTTGACAAGGAAAGGGGCAGGGATAGAAATCTACATTTTAGCAAAGAAACTGCATGGAGTTTCCTTTCTTCACCAGACTGCCTGTCACCTTTCTCCTAGCTGGAAATGCTTCTCAATGGGGGGCAGGACTATAAAAAGAAGGGGCAGACACCCCAAGACTCCCATCATCTCTCTCTCTGTCTATCTCTGGCATCACACCTAAGAAGATAAAAGAAAACAGCCACTGGACTAACGGGGAAGGATCCAGACCTAAGAGTTTGGTCAGTAATAGGTTGGAGTCTGTAGTGAGAAACTGTTTGAATCTAACACAGTTTATTAAGTTAGGCACTAGTAAATATTTTATCTTTATTTTTCTTATAACAGTTTGTGACTTTTCAGCCTCGTTACTTGTACTCACTTAACATCTATCTGTTTGTAATTAATAAACTTGTTTTACTGTTTTACCTAGTCCAGTGTGTTTAAATTGGAGTGTCTGTCTATTCTATTTAAAATAATAAGATGGCATGTACTTGGTGGATCAGACAGATGCTCATGAGAAAGAGGATCAATAAGGTGGGGAAGGAAAACGTCACATGAGGGAGGGTGTGACAGCAGGAATACAAGTCTCCTATCCCAAATATTCAGGATTTAGATGAAGCAGGGCCAGGTGGTGATATCATCTGGTTCCTTCTCTCTGACTTGATCTGGTCAGGACGTCTTTCAGTATCAGGACGATGAAGCCCCAATTGTGTCATGGTGGATGCCAGAGGATGATGGAGGTGGCAGCCATAATGGTAAAGTTCAGGCCTTCCAACCCACTTGTCCCCGTGCTATGATGTAGTGACCCCACCCCCAGATAAACAGCATCCATTGAGGGATGGATACTACATCCCTGGATCATTAACCTATCAAAGCACGTTTGGGTGGATTCAACTATAAACATTTCCTCCCATTTGTAGAATCTTTCAGCTCATTGCCGTGCCAACCCATGACTTTACCAGGTGCCTTGCAGACCCCTTAGTGCTGCTCCTTTAACCCAACCATCCAGTTCATAGCAGTCTCTGTGTCTCCATCTTTTGCTGACTTTCATACACAATTGTATGTAACAAGCTGAGCGGGATTCCTGTTACCTGGGATATCTTAGATTTCATGCATCTGTGCAATGTGGGGTGGCTCCATGACTGGGGGCACCAGGCAGTTAATTGAGACTGTGGCCCCGTTTTGCCAAGCACTGTATCAGCACATGTTAGAGGCAAGTCCCCAAATTGCTTATAATATAAATAAGCAAAGGCAGAGAGAGGGAGATAGATTTCCTGAAGGTCATACAGCAGGTCTAAGTTAGGAGTAGATTCCAGGTCTCATGGCTCCCAGCTCAGTTCCTAATCCACTAGACCTGTTAGAGTCTCAGGTTTTTTCAATGATTTTGTAAAAATCCTCTATTGCTACATCAATTGCAGTAAGAGCATAGGATAAGCCTGTGTTAGTATGTCTAAGGGCTTGGGTGGTTTGGCTTTTGATCCAAGAATTGTGTGACCTCTCAGAATTTAGGTTAAGCGTATTTAGTACAGAATTGGTGCTTCCAAAAAATCCTCCAATATCACCTAAGATGCTACATTTTTGTCTTTTGGCTGTGCGGGCCCGAATAACATATTGGTGTATTAGAAACTGTAGCTGGTCCTGCAGCCATTGCAGGGAGCTGGGGTGGTCTGAGCATACATTTCGCAAAGGTGCCGAAAAATTGGACAAATCATATTTAACCTGAAGAGAGACCATAAGAACATCATGCAAAAGTGTTTTGTTGGGGCCTACTTGAATCATGCCATCCGGTGGGATAGGGTACAATGCTGGACAGATAGTAGGCGGGGAGTATGCACAAATGGTCAGGTTGTAACATCGTATATCAGTACAATGTAAATGTTTAACGGGGTGTACACAGTATTCCTGACAATAGAGTCCCTCCATCCCAGGTTCCC
>NW_027056235.1:0-5961 GCF_011386835.1 Chrysemys picta bellii
TTCAGTTATTGGCTCTTCTTTTCCCTCCGGGATCCCTTCAGCACAGATCCTGCATCTAGTCACAGTCTTGGGGCTGTGGTGTCACCAGGGCTGTCCTTAGAATTTATGGCGCCCTACGCAACCTCCCTGCCCCTACCACATTCCCCCCACGTGACTTGTTTCCGCTGCAGCTCGGCCCCCCCACACTCTCCCCCTGCCCTCCCCTCCCCATGGTACGCTACCTGGCACAGTCCAGCAGGGAGGCGGTTAAATGCCTGGCTGCTGTGGAGTGGGGAGCAGGGAGCCGTGGCTAGGAGGCACTGGCGGTGGCCCCAGGTCCCGCGCCTTGGGGGGCCTCGCGCTTCAGGGGGATGCAGAAGCGTGGGGCCCAGGACAACCCAGAGAGTTATCAGGGGCCTGGCACCAGCAGCAGGGGTTGGGCCCGACCCCACACTCACCGTCAGGAAGCAGAGCGCCCCGGCCCCAGCCTGCTCCACTCTGCGGCTCCTCGCATCGCTCAGAGAAGGGGGCTTGGGGGAAGGGTTGCAGTGGTGGTGAAGCAGGGGCAGGAAGAGTTGGGGGTGGGGCCTGGCATGGACGGGGGGTTGTCCCAGGCCCGGCACCCCCTAGCGATGGCCCTGGCAGTAGTAACCAGGTAACCTCCCGCCCCGCCAGCGTTTGCATGTTCACGTCACCATAATTTGGGGGACCACGGGGACAGCAGGTAAGGGACGGCCCTCGGGGTTGCAGACTCTGGTGAGGGGAAGATGCAGGGTGCTCCTGCACGTTGGGAGGCCCTGTCTGGAGCTATCTCCCAACCCCAGGGCTGCACATCTGCAAGAAGCACATCTCCCCTCTTGGGGTCAACCTGACGCCCTCACCCCCAGGACTGAGTCCTTCTCCAGCCCCCTTTCCTGAAGGGCTGTAACGTGGGCTCTGGGGGTTAAGAAAATCCTCCCTCTGTCCAGGTGTCCCTGACACCAGCAGCGTTCTTTCTGCTGCTTCCTTTGTGCTGCCAGGCAAGGGGAAGTCACCCCCGCCCCCAGCCAGCCGGGTCATTTCCATCTTCACACACAGGCATGTTCAGCCTGAAGGCTCCTTGGATTCAAACCCTTGGCAGAGGCTGAATTTTGCCTTAAAGGGATATCGTCCTTTCCCGTAAGTATGTCAAAATGGATGTCCTGGTGAATCCCAACTCCCGCTCCCCCTGGGGATCAGATGTGCCTGAGCGCAGCAGCGTAAAACCGGACATATGCCCTGGGGCCTGGAGGGAGAGCCCATCTGCCACCACCCCATGTCCTCGAGGGCTTAGCTGTGTGACTGCTTTCCTCTGAAAGGTCAGCTCCACAGTTCATGCTCTGAGGCTGAGTTCCAGGCTGGTGGCCTGGGGGAGTGTTGGGGGCAGGTAGAGGTTTAGTCAGCCCCTCTGTGTGGGGTGTCCATCCCCAGGTGACCAGCATGAGGACATTCCTGTGCTAACAACATGACTTCCCCAGGGTCCTGGCTGGGCACACACACCTGCTGAGAGGGTTGGTCAGGGCTTTCGTTCTCTCCCACTGAAGCTTTCCTAGACATTTTCCCATCTTCTTCAAAAGGCCTTTCCCTGTTTTCCTTTCCTGGCGCCCCCTGTAAGCCACCATCCGTGGTGCTCTCTAGGGCCAGGTCTATGCTTTCCTCAACTGCAGAACTCTGGCTGTGAACAATTGGAACAGCTTGTTCAGTGACAGGCACCTCTTGGACCCCTTTGTCTCTGAGGGCACTGCTGCAGGAGTTCATCTCGGCACCTCCCTTTGCTGCTGGAGACACGCTGCTTCTCCCTCCTGCCGGGGTGTCAAAGAGACTTTCTCTGTCTCTCTTAGCTTCTGGGATTTCCCCCTCCTCCCTGGGATCTCAACACAAAGATGCATTTCTGCTGTGGGTGACCACATCCACACCCTTAGCCACATGAAAAATTATACTCTGTCCTTGATTTACCAGCCGTTAATAGGCTTCATCTCTAGCTCTGCAGACCCAACCCTCTCAAAACCTTTCAAGTTTCAGAGTAGAAGCCGTGTTAGTCTGTATCCGCAAAAAGAACAGGAGTACTTGTGGCACCTTAGAGACTAACAAATTTATTAGAGCATAAGCTTTCGTGGACTACAGCCCACTTCTTCGGATGCATCCGAAGAAGTGGGCTGTAGTCCACGAAAGCTTATGCTCTAATAAATTTGTTAGTCTATAAAACCTTTCAAGTAATCCTCAGGTGCTTCAGGGGTTTCTGTGCTGAGGACAGTGAATTAACGTGAACTGGCTGAGGCTTGTTGTTTCTCAGCTCAGGGCCCTGATTTCTCTGGTGCTCCGGGTAGTTCCACTGATCACACTTCCTCAGGCTCTTCCTTGACAGGAGATTTGTAATGGGAATTACTAGGAGAGGAATGATCCTGGGGAAGTCAGTGCCCAGCCTCCTAACCCTGCTCCTTTGTCTTTGTTTAATGAACAGATTAAAGATAAAAGTATGTACTCAATACGTTCAGTGTCCAGACAGTCTCTGTGCACATTGGATTTGAATGTTGTCCTTCATCTGTACACCACAAGTGTCCATTTGAAATCAAAAGATTCCTAATGCCCCATGGGCTACCTCCCTATGATACACAGGGTCACAAACATCGTGGTGAGTAGGACAGATTACTAAGTAATCACAGTGGGTTTCAGCCCTGTAGGATCACCTGTAAGGATTTTTCCTTCCTTTAAAGAGGGCAGAACCCAAACCCCATTCAGTAGATGCAGGGAAATCTTACAGTAAATTCTTCCCACATGGTCCCCTTTGTAAAGCTCGTCTATCAGAGCTTGCCTTAGCACAAGAAAATAAGGCCACGCAGTGGTAACCACACAAACCAGACATCATTTACTATGGGGAAAAGGGTTAGGATAGGATAGAGAAGAGTCGGATTAACAAAACTTTAACTCTGGAACTGCTCCACTCTCACAAACAATTAGACCCATGAGGTAATGTTGATGTTCTCTCTACTTTCTCTTGCAGTAACAGCGATGGACGGACGCTGTTCTCTTGACATTGGACATTAGAGATGGACTTCTATGCTGGACGCAGGAACGGGCGAGTATAGACCTAACTAAAACCCCTCCCTATCCCTCTTTGCGTCGTCTCTGCCTGGATGTTAGACCCTATCTACGCGGATTCAATCCGTGCGTGGGAGTGTGCTTCCCAACCCAAAATAATATAGCAAATGGCAAAAGGTCACAACATTTTTTCCAAAGTCCAAGATGGCCACCTTATATATAACCCAAAAGATCCATGCCTTTCGTCTCTTCTTTTACTAAAATTTGGCAGGGGCAACCAGCATTTTACACACCGGGAGACTGGATTTGACCAATCGGGGGATATTCCGGGACAGGGTGACCCATCCAGAAGGGGGTTGTATATCTCCTCTGATAACTCCTCCCTCTGTCCTCTATCAATTGAAGTGGGCGTCAGCCCTGTAGAACCACCCCGAGAGGGGATTTGACCAAACAAGGAAGTGCTGTAGTGGAGTGACCTGCCCGCAAAAGGATCCCGTGATCCCTCTAAGAAGTCCCCCCACCACCCTTTACCAATTGGTGAGGGTTTCACTCCTACCTTAGGCCATCTCAGAAGGGAAACATGTACAAATCAGAACAGGTATAGCCCGAAGTCTAGGCCGTGATTTCTGCAAAAGACACCCTTGGAACGAGACGGCCTCTTCCACGCAGCGTTGTGTTGCGACTTCCAGGGCGATGCTGCCAGCCACGCAAACATGGAGCTCCAGAAATCGGCGGCTTCTTGCCTAGACCTTCGGGCACTACCTATTCTGATCGATACATTTCCCTTCTGGGATGGCCTAAAGGGTGTGTGTGAAACCCTGACCGATTAGTAGAGGACAGTGGGGGGATTTCATGGAGGGGTAATGGGCCCCTCTCGCGGGCAGGTCTCCCCACCATGGCACTAACCCTATTTGGTGAAATTCCCTCTCTGGTTGGTCCTAAGGGGATGAGGCCCACCCCAACTGGGAGGAGTTCTCGGAGGGGTCACATGACCCACTTCCGAATGGGTCACTCTCCCTCAGAACTTTCCCTCATTGTTCAAATCCATTCCTGAGGCAGATCGATGGAGATAAAACACCCCCAGATTGGTAGAGGAGTGGGAGGAGCTCTTAGAGGGGTCACATGCCACTCCTTGCTTCCGCTCATGTTTCCATCTTGACCCCAAAAGTCTTATGTCATGGGGTCAGTCTCATGGTGACAGATGAGCGATGCCTTAGGGGTGACGGGCGAGGTCCTATGGCTGAAAACAAATAACTGCCCTTAGCCTCAGGGTGGTTTGGCCTAATGGCCAGAGTCAAAATGGCTGCCCTCCCACGTAGGTCCGTGTAGCCTAACGACCAGAGTCCGTGCGGCCGCCCTCTCCGTCAGGGCTGTGTGGCCCAACGACCAGAGTCCGTGCGGCCGCCCTCTCCGTCGGGGCTGTGTGGCCCAACGACCAGAGTCCGTGTGGCCGCCTGCTCCGTCGGGGCCGTCTGGCCCAACGACCAGAGTCCATGCGGCCGCCCTCTCCGTCGGGGCTGTGTGGCCCAGAGACCACAGTCTGTGCGGCTGCCCTCTCTGTCGGGGCTGTGTGGCCCAGAGACCACAGTCTATGCGGCCGCCCTCTCCGTCGGGGCTGTGTGGCCCAACGACCACAGTCCGTGCGGCTGCCCTCTCCGTTGCGGCTGTGTGGTCCAACGACCACAGTCCGTGCGGCTGCCCTCTCCGTCAGGGCTGTAGGGCCCAACGACCAGAGTCCGTGCGGCCGCCCTCTCCGTCGGGGCTGTCTGGCCCAATGACCAGAGTCCGAGCGGCTGCCCTCTCCGTCGGGGCTGTGTGGCCCAGAGACCAGAGTCCGTGCCGCTATCCTGTCTCCCATGCCTGTGTGGCCCGATGGCTCCAGACAATATGACTGCTCTCTCCCTCAGTGCTGTGTGGTCCAGAGACTAGAGTCAATATCGCTGCCCTTCAGAACAGGGCTGTTTAGCTGAGAGTTCAGAGACAAGATGGCTGCCCCTCCTCTTGGGGCTGTGCAGTCTAGTGGCATACTGGGGAGGTGGGCTGCCACCCAAGGATGGATGGCAGCCAGGGCAGGAGGACCCGGGCCCTTGTTACTCCACCGGCTCCTAGCCCAAGGCCTTGTCCATGGCCAATGTGTTTGCCATTGATTCAGTGGGGATCCAACCAGAACATCTGACGTCACTCAGCATGACAATGGCTGGTTCACCCAGGTTACTTCCTACAACATGTCTCTAGGCCATGGGCTGGGGGTCTCTGGGCTCCCGGCGTAGGAAACGCCCAGAGACTCCGATCTCCCCTGCACGTCTGCAGGGCCCTGGGGATGCGGCTGGGTCTTGGCTCCTCGCGGCTCTGCATTCAGGAGCTTCAGCTGCTTCTGGACTGGAGCCCACAATGTGCATCCTCCATTTTCGGCGCTCTGCCTAGACTGAGCTGAGCTGCTCCCTTTCACACGGGTGCTCCAGCTGTAGCATGTCCGGCAGGGCTGGGGAGGGGCTTGGCTTCCTCCGCCTAGACTATGGGGTTCTGTGTGGCTGGTGCACCCGGCACATCCTGCTCTGCCTCTTCTGTCTCCTCCTTCCCAGGCAACAGCTGCTTTGGCGTCTCACAAGAGATGTGATCGGCGGTGGGCTCAGTTGGCTCCTGTTAGCCTCTAGATGTCTGTAGGAGGGACAAAGGGCAGGAACACAAATCAGAAGAATAAAACCTTCAAGCAGGGGAGTTTTCCATGGCACAACCCCCCCCACACACACTTTGCTAAAGCTCATTTGCAACTTCCCTGAGAGCTGGCATTGCTTAAAGAGAGCCCCCACCCCCGCAAGCTCCTCTGCCCTGTGGGCTGGCAATGGTTGAAGGGAGTCTGGGAGAATTTCTCCTCTCTCCGCCTGGCTCTGATGACTGAGGGAATCACATGCGAGAAGCTCTGGG
>NW_027056236.1:0-5954 GCF_011386835.1 Chrysemys picta bellii
TGTTAAGGGAAGGGGCCATTATCCACCTGCTCACCTATGCTCCTGACATGGGTTGCCCACAAGTTGCAGCACAAGGCCCGTTGCCCATGCCCCGGGCCATACTCACCATGGCTGGAACAGCAAAACGGTTCATTGAATAGCTAGGGATACTGATTATGTTCTGGCTTGCAGCTGAGTGGAAGAAGGAGAGTGATTTTTAAATAGCAACTTTGTACCAGACCCAGGGTGTGCGCTGACAATGGTTGCCTTGTGCTTTGCATGCCTTACAGTGGAAAGCTTGGCCTTTGGCTCATCCTCGACACTGGTGGAGAGGCTTTTCTAGATTAGACGATGGAAAAAAGAGAATGCATGATGACATGTTCAACAAGATAATGAACGCCTCTGGGACGCTGATACAGAACTCAGAGCCTGGAGGATTTCACTGTCCGAAAAACCGGACATGGAGAGCAGCCCATGAGCGTGCCACGAAGGATGAGATGAGAGACGAATCAGACATGTTGCGGCATCTGGTTGAGCTTCAAGAGAAACAGTTTGAGGCTAGATTCCCTCTGTAGCCTCTGCAGAATGGCCTGCAAGTATTGCCCTGTTCTCAATCCCCTCCCCGAAACGTTCCAGGAGGTTGGGGGTGGGGGAAGGGAGTGCAGTATTCCTTCCACTCAACACCAGGGAGAGTACAAAGAACAAAAGGCGGCCATCCAATGACCTTTGATGGACAAGACTATTGTGCTTTCACAGACAAGCTGACTTGGTTTTTCCCTCTCGCAATTTTATCACACCATTTGTCCAAGATTAATTCTTTTCCTGGTGTTTCAGTTTCTTTATGCTTGTGCAATAAAAGTCATTGTTTCGAGAATGAAATACTCTTTATTCTAAGCACTGAGGTTGGAGGGGAAGGGGAGATACAAGGAAAGTGATGCAACAGAGGGGATGCTATGGGAAGGCACAATGTAGATAAGCGGCACACACTACTGTGGGCTCATTACTGAAACTGCATTTTCAAAACCTTCCAGAAACGCAGTGTTACTCAATATTGCCCTGGTATCTGGCTGCTCAAAATTAGCAGACAGCCTATCCACCTCCATGCCCCACCCCTGCAGAAACTTCTCTCCCTTTGCCTCACAGATATTATGGAGTACACAGCAGGCAGTGATAACAATGGGGATATTGCTTTCACTGAGGTCTAACCTAGTAAGCAAACTGTGCCAGCGACCCTTTAAACATCCAAAGGCACATTCCACCGCCATTCTGCACTTGCTCAGCCTATTGTTGAACCAATCCTTACTGCTGTCCAGGTGGCCGATGTACGGCTTCATGAGCCATGGGAGCTAGGTATAGGCTGGGTCTCCCAGGATCACTATTGGCATTTCAACATCATCAGTAGTTATTTTGCAATCCGGAAAGAAAGTCCCTGTTTGCACCTTTCTGAACAGACCTGTATTCTTACAGATGCGCGTGTCATGCACCTTTCCTGACCATCCCACATTGAAGACTGTGAAATGCCCCCCGTGATCCACCAGCATTTGCAACACCATTGAAAAGTATCCCTTTCAGTTTATGTATTCTTTGGCAAGTTGGTCTGGTGCCAAGCTAGATGGCACACACATCCTTATCACTCCACCACAGTTAGGGAATCCCATCGCAGAAAAACCATCCACTATGTCCTGAACATTGCCCAGAATCACTACTCTTCTTAGCAGAAGTTAATTAATGGCCCTATACACTTGGATCACAACAGCTCCCACGGTGGATTTACCAACTCCAAACTGATTCCCCCCAGACTGGTAGAAATCTGGCATTGCAAGCTTTCACACAGCGATCACCATTCACTTCTCCACTCTCAGAGTAGATCTCATTTTAGTGTTGCTGCGCTTCAGGGCTGGGGAAAACTCTGCACAAGATTCCTGGAAAGTGGCCTTCCACATTCAAAAGTTCTGCAGCCACTGCTCGTCATCCCATAACTGCATAATGATATGATCCCACCAGGCAGTGCTTTTTTTCCGGTACCAGAAACGGCACTCTGTGTTCAGCTGCTGCACGATTACCAGCAACCACTTGGAATTGTTTCGTTCTATGGCTTGCAGCAGGGCTGCTTGAAGGACGTTACAATGTTCCACATGACGGCTCCTGTCTCAGCTCTGGAAATATTGCAGGATAAGGTGTGAGGTATTGTAATACTCACAACAAGAGCGCCCAGCTGAGCGGGCTCCATGCTTCTCGGGCTATGGTGTACACGTGGCTAAGCCAGCCTTTTGAAAAAAAGGCATGAAAAAGTATGGGTTGTTTGCCATTGATATTAGGGAAGGGAGGAAGGAAACTGCATCACGGGAGGTCAAACTCATGTTCCCATTCCCCCCTGTGACAATATTTTGGTCCCATGAGGCATTGCAAGCCCTTCCCAAACCCCCCTGTGGCTAGTTGCACTGTGGGATAGGTACCCATGGTGCACTGCTCTCTGCATCGATGCAAGCACTGTCAGTGAGGACACACTTCACTGACATAATGAGCATGGTGTGGACACGCCCAACCGACTTAATTACTACAGTGGCTGGATGTCACCTTAAATTAAGTTGGCTTAACTTTGTAGTGTAGACATGCCCAAAGTCTGTGAAACTTTAGTACACCTCTAGTATCACTGAAGCACTCTAAACTAGGAACCCCCTTTTGGTTACAATTTTATTCAAAGCTTAGTCACACAATACATAAAAGCTAAATTCAAACAAATCTAATCACTTATCAATTTTTGTTTATGCCTCCCTGATTGAAAATCTCCTGATGATGCTCATCCGGTGAAGAATCAAGACAGACTGGGTGTTGGAGGTCTCTTAGCCTCTTTCCCAAAGAACAGCAAATGTTGATGAATAAGGATGTTCAAAAGTGTTGGGCAACATACATGCGGCCTCGTTTTCCAAAATACATTTGTGCCTTTGGTTGCATTCTTAGGACGTCAAACTACTCATAGCCTGCATTTGCCTGCATTTACCTCCAGTAGCAACAGTGTCAGGAACTCAATCAACTGATGGGATGACAAATCCTTTAGATCTGCTGAGCCGAATGAGCACAAATCACTTTCTTTGCCCTAAACAAGAAAGAAAAACAACAGTTTATAATTTGCTTTTCTAGCAGAGACGTCATCTGTCTGCTTTTGTTTTTGGACACTTGCATTTAATTTCAAGCAGCTTTAGTTAAAAATACATAGGGTCCAAGATATGAGATTACAAAAAACAACCCAGAAAGGGGAAAGCCGTGGGGCTTCTTGAGTGGTTTTTTGTTTTCACCATTTCATTTCCTATTAAAGATAATGAGATAAAGTTCAAGGTAAGTTTAAGAGATTCTCATTAAAAAAAAAAAAATCAAAAGTTGAGTACAATTGCAATGTGTACTTTTTCATAAAAATAATCTTTGGCAAGAGGAGAATTAGGTTGAAGCAAATGCGCAATAGGGCCAAAACACACAAAATTGACAAAAATAAGAATGCGTACAGGGCCCATTACTAATTTTGTGCACTTTTTAGCAAAACTAAAAGCAAGTTACTATGAATGATCAATGATTTGTTGTAATTTTCTTTGCTTAGTTTTACCAAGGAGTACATACTGCCTGCTTTATAAAGTAGGGGCAGTGTTAGTATGATGGTATAATCAGTAATGGAGACTTACTTCCATATCAGTGCCTCTCAAAAAAATGTTTTGAAATTGCAATCCTAAGGCATAGGGCTAACTCAGTTTGCAAATTATCTGCATACACTAGATAGTTAGCTGTGTAAGTACTTAGTTTACACGTACAATGCAGTTTCTCGTTTCAAGAAGTTGCAGCACCTCTACAGACTCTTTTGGAAAGTTTCGCCTATGAAATAATGCAAAAATCCATGGCAACTTTTCCCTCACCAGACACATACTTTCTTTGGCCAGTGAGGAGGACACGTGCCTTCTCTCATTATACAGAACTAGCAACTAGTTTGTCATAGTTAAAAGATTTGTAAGACCTCTGCAGAGTTCTTTAACAACTCACTTTAATCCATCTTTGGCTCAAGGCAACACAAGCATTTGATAGTGTCATATCAAGATAAGATGAAAAACAAAGGATTACATTTTAGAAATGTAAATAATTCCACGTGCATTTCCATGTAGCACAGACTGTGTAAAAATGGCAAGATGGCCTATAATTAGGCTTAGAAGGATCAGATTTTCATCGGTAAGTGTTGGTAAACATCGATTTCATCATACATACCACAAATCGATTGACAACAACTGAAATTTATAGATAGGCAAAGAAAGAAAAATGTTGCTTAAGAACTTATTAGAGTCAAAACCCAGAGATTTAGATTTTTGAATTAGGCTTGTTATAAATGGACTAGCAAATAAATAGTAAAACCAGGTATTTGTTGATTTAAGGATATTTACTTTGTGCATTTTGACATGTGCGGTTGACAATTTGTGTTTAACAGTTTATAAGCCTTTAACTTTTTGAATCTCAATGTCTGTTATTAAATAACTGCCTGATCCACTCACCCCATAATTTCCCACAACTGTGAAAAAATATAAACCGATAAAAATTGAAAAAGCTTAAAACTCAATTTCCAGCAACTGTTAAAATGTAAAGTAGATAATCTAAAAACAAACATCAATATTATCTGTTGACATTATAAAAAATAAAAATTTAATTCTGCCAACCCTATCTATATCATAGGTGTGCACGTCCCATCGCAATTTGGAACACATGCTACAATGAGAGTCAGCACAGAAATGCATTTCCATGCTCTCCTTTTTCACAGTAACTCCACTCTTCATGGTATTTGTGACTTGTATTGTGAATATAGCCCCGTACACTACTGATCGCAGGGGGATCAATATCTTGAAGTCAACCACAGAATGCAAACACATTCAGAAGCTGTATGCTCTCCAGCTGGTTGGACAGGGTTTATTTATTTATTTTTTTATCTTGCAGAGATTTCCACTGGGGAAATCACGCTTTGAAATTTTTCCACTTTCTGTGACAATTTACCAAAAAAACAAAAACAAAACAAAAAAACAGGTCAGGTTTCCCTCAACATTTCTCATTTTGGAAAAGTATCAGAATTCATATTTTTCCCCACCCAGACACACACAACTTCTACAAATCCTTATTTTCTGATTTTAAAAGGTGGAAGATTTCTGACCAGTTCTAGTAAATGTTTTTCAAAATAGTTACTTGATGTTTGGGAATAACGCAAGAATTTGGGGAACAAAGACAAGAGAATAGAGCATACTCACGTTGGTTTTACTGGTGGCATGCCAGGGATGTGCATCCATGCATTCCAGTCAACTTTGTTGAGAACATCCACCTACAAACAACAGAGATCCTTAATCAGTTTACCATCTAAGCATTAGAGGGGGAAAAAAGAGTTTGCAATTTGAAAGTTAGTTTAAATCTTTAGTTTTGGTTTGTAAGACCAGCTTGATCTAAAGTGCTGATTCCTATGTAGTTTACTTTTGAATAACTGGTTTCAGAGTAGCAGCCGTGTTAGTCTGTATCCGCAAAAAGAACAGGTATGCATCCGAAGAAGTGGGCTGTAGTCCACGAAAGCTTATGCTCTAATAAATTTGTTAGTCTCTAAGGTGCCACAAGTACTCCTGTTCTTTTTAGGAGTACTTGTGGCACCTTAGAGACTAACAAATTTATTAGAACATAACTGTATTTCGAACAAGTGCATCGTAACCCAAACTCATGTTTGTAAGATTTTATGCTACATCTTTACATATTTTCTATATAGGAATGAGGGTGAAGATGTATGGAAGCCAAACATCTTTAAGAGAGGCAGTAATATTTTATTTATCAACCTATTTTACTCTGACCATATGGAGTATCTTCAGCTTCCTGAGCTATGCCACAAGTAGAATACATTCTGCCAGTTTCACACAATTGTAGGATCTCAATTAGCTGAAGCACCATCCAACCTTATCCTTGAAGTAGGAATACAA
>NW_027056237.1:0-5951 GCF_011386835.1 Chrysemys picta bellii
AGCCTCTGCGGCTCTTCCCCCAGCCCAGCCATGCCTCACGCACCAGCCCTGTCAGACACAGCAAGCGCGTCATCAGTGTCTCCTCCATCGACGACCACAAGGAGAGCTCTGGGAGGCAGCCAGATGCCAGCACCAAGGACCTGGGTAAGGGTTGCCCTGGCTCAGGGAGGGGAATGCAACAGCTGTGCTCCCCCTCAGAGCAACTGAGCTGGGCATGGACCGGACAGGGGTGAAAGAAGTCAAGGGTGCAGAAGGGTTCAGTACGGGGTGCTGTGCTGCAGGGAGCGGGTGGAGGCTTGGTAGGTGGCACACTGTGCTGCCTGTCCCTGGCACTCCCCTTGCATAGAACTGGTCCACACCTTTCATATGCCACGACAGCTGTGGAGTGGCTCTCGTCACCAATCCTGCCCCTGGAGGTGGCCTGGCTGTAGGGTCCGACCCAGGGCAGGGGAGGCTCTGAACCCCGTGTGCTCGCTGTGCCAGTGTAACGGGATGTGTGTGTCACCCTCACAGCTGATCAGCTCAAGCTGGGGTCCCTGGAGCCCTCTGCAGTGCCACTGCTGAGCTGCTGCATCTCCATGCCAGTTGATATCTCAGGTAAGTGGAACTCTCCCAGGATGGGACCAGGTTGGGGATGGGACCCATGGGATCCTGGGGCAGCAGGTGATGGTGGGGAAACTCCTGGCACCCGCCCTGCCCTGCTGCAGGGTGGGGTTGCTGCCTGGCCAATGGGGATGGTGGTTGCTGCCCCAATTGAGCTGGGGAGGGGTTAGACTGCAGGAAGCAGGCTCAGGGCACTCTGGGGTTTGGAACCAACTGGGGAGAGCCCAGAGGCCACAGGTGCCAAGGAACCAGGGGGCAGGCGGAGGGTATGAGACGTGCCTCCAGGACGTGGGCGTCCTAGGGAATGGCAGTGAAGGAAGGTGGAGGGGGAAGTGCTGGCTAAGCTGGGCCCTTGTTGACTGAGGCGCTGAGCAGCCTGGCCTGGGCAGAGACCTCTGTGGTGCTGGCTGTGTTGGGCACCCGGTGGGGAGGGGAGGGGAGCCTGGCTCTGCAGTGAGCGCTGCCCCTGGCTTCTTTCCTGCACAGGCCTCCAGAAGGGCCCCCGCTCAGACTTCGACATGGCCTACGAGCGCGGCAGGATCTCGGTGTCGCTGCAGGAGGAGAGCACCGGCACCATGGCCTCCTTCTCCCGGGTAGGTCCCCTGCACGCACCTCTCTGACTGCCCGCTGTGCGGTGCGGCCGGCCTGTGCTCCGTCACACTCCCTTGTCCAGGACAGCACAGAGCTGGCCGTCAGGCAGCAGGTGGGCAATTCTGTGGCTAGCAAAAACAGCCTGGGCGTGCCCGCATAGAAGCATGGGGGTTTGGCAGCCGGGCACAGAGTAGGAGTGGCGGGAGGGGGGCTGAAGCGGGGTTGGCAGCTGGCAAAGGCCCAGGCAGAACTGAGTCACTGCAAGGGATGGGGAGGTGCCGTCTGGGCAGTGGCAGGGGGCAGAGCCAGAGGCTGTGGCAGGGCGACCCTGCCACGCTCTGAGTGTCCACCCCAGTCTCAAAAAGAAGAACAGGAGTACTTGTGGCACTTTAGAGACTAACAAATTTATTAGAGCATAAGCTTTCGTGGACTACAGCCCACTTCTTCGGATGCATATAGAATGGAACATATATTGAGGAGATATATATACACACACATACAGAGAGCATAAACAGGTGGGAGTTGTCTTACCAACTCTGAGAGGCAATTAAGTAAGTGAAAAAAAACTTTTGAAGTGATAATCAAGCTAGCCCAGTACAGACAGTTTGATAAGAAGTGTGAGAATACTTACAAGGGGAGATAGATTCAAACCAGTCTCTGCAGTCTGTCTCCCAGGAGCCCAAGGAGTGCAGGTCAGTGATGGTGGAGGAGCAGCCACCCGGTACTTATCACTTCAACTACTGCGAGGACGACTCAGCAGGCGGGGCCTGCCCCTTTGGGCCTTACCAGGGCCGCCAGACTAGCGCCATCTTCGAGGCTGCCAAGCGGGAGCTGGTGAAGCTCATGAAGATCGAGGTGAAGGGGCAGTGAGGGGCACAGCCACAGGGGGGCAGGGCAGGGTGGATTCCAAGGGTCTGGTGAGGGCAGGGCAGGGTGATTCCCTGGGCTGTGCCTGGGGGATTGGGGGATGAGGGGGAGGGGCCGGGGGAGTCCCCGGGCTGTGCCTGGGGGATGTGGGGGAAGGGCCGGGGGAGTCCCCGGGCTGTGCCTGGGGGATGAGGGGGGAGGGGCCGGGTCAGTCCCCGGGCTGTGCCTGGGGGATGTGGGGGAAGGGCCGGGGGAGTCCCCGGGCTGTGCCTGGGGGATGAGGGGGGAGGGGCCGGGTCAGTCCCCGGGCTGTGCCTGGGGGATGTGGGGGAGGGGCCGGGGGAGTCCCTGGGCTGTGCCTGGGGGATGAGGGGGGAGGGGCCGGGTCAGTCCCCGGGCTGTGCCTGGGGGATGTGGGGGAAGGTCCGGGGGAGTCCCCGGGCTGTGCCTGGGGGATGACGGGGGAGGGGCCGGGGGAGTCCCCGGGCTGTGCCTGGGGGATGAGGGGGGAGGGGCCGGGGGAGTCCCCGGGCTGTGCCTGGGAGCTCCAGCTGCCCTTAGGGAGTCTGGGGATATTCTGGCTCTGGAGGCCGTGCCTGGGGGACTCCTCATGCCGTCGTTCTCCCTCCTCCAGAGCCATAGGTCAGCCAGGCTGTGGCCAGTCCTGCTCTGGGCTGCACAGCCGCTGCCTCCCAACTTGGCCCTGGGCAGCTCCTGTGCACGGGCTCCGCGGAAGAGCTGGGCTCAGGGCTGGGATGTTTGGCTCCTGGATTCTCGGCCCTTGAGGGAGGAGGGGTGGCCCAGGGTGGGATGGACAGCTGGGATCCCGGGTGGGGAGGGCTGAGCTGCCCTGTCTGTGCTGGGAGGGGCTGTCCAATCCATCAGCTAGCACAGGGGAGGGAAGGACTGGAGGGGAGCCCCCAGCACGGAGGGCAGCTCTGTGCAGCTCCCAGGTGGTGCAGCAGGGCTCAGCACTGCTAGGGCCCTGCCTGCAAGCCCCTCCGCCCCCATCGCTGGGTGCTCTGCCTGGTCCCTCACTGCTGCTCTCTCCACAGGACCCGTCACTTCTCAACAACCGGGTGCTGCTGCACCACGCCAAGGCTGGGACAGTCATCGCCCGCCAGGGGGACCAGGTAGGTGCCATGGGGTGCCAGTGCCCAGCAGCCACGGGGTGACACTGGTAGCAGGTGCTCTGAGCTGGTGCTGCTGTTGTCTCTTGGCAGCTGGGGCCTGGTCCCCACTGCCCTGCAGCAGCCCCAGTGTGGAGTGGGCAGGACATGCTGCCTGCTGGGGTGGGGGCACCTCACCCACTCTGCACCGGTGCTGATGGCTGCATGAGGAGCAGGGCAGTGGGGCTGCCAAGCTCCCTGGAGTGGCTCACGAACGTGTGTGCCAACGTCAGGGCAGACTGTACAAACCAGGGCACAAACCCCAAACAGGCTCTGTGCTCTGTAAAGATTTCACCAAGTAACAAGCGTGAACTCCTAAAGCACCATAACAGCCTTACCATGGAGTCACAGGCAGTCCCCTGGGGCACCTGGGTCTAGCTTGCCACCCAGGCAAGCCGGCCTTTGTGACAGATGAGCCCTTACACCAGGAACCACAGCAGTACTCAGGTTACTCCCTCACCCAACGGACTAGTCACTTACCCCCGGTCAATTCTACAGTAACTCCTCACTTAACGCTGTAGTTATGTTTCTGAAAAATGCAGCTTTAAGTGAAACGATGTTAAACAAATCCAGTTTTCCCATAAGATTTAATGTAAATACAGGGGGGTTAGGTTCCAAGGAATTTTTGGGGGGGCAGACAAAAGGCATTGTATACTGTACTGTACTGTGGTGGGAAGGTGCCCCGACTTACCCCTGGAGCTCAGGGCTGGGGGTGCAGGGTCTGGGAGGGAATTAGGGTGTGGGAGGGTGCTGAGGGTGTGGGAGGAGGCTCAGGGCTGGGGCAGGCAGGAGGTGCAGAGCAATTACCTGGGGCAGCTCCTGTTTGGTGCAGGGGATGTGCAGATGGCTCTGCACAGCATGGCCGGAGGACTCAGGAGGAGGAGGAGCAGGGGCAGCCGCGCAGCCCGCAGCCGGAGAGGAGCGGCACTTTCCCCTTCTCTCCGACCAGCTTTGAAGGGGAAAGCGCCGCTTCTCTCCGGCTGCTCGGCTGCCCCTGCTTAGGGTTACCATAATCCAGCAAGCAAAAAAGAGGACGGGAGGAGCCCCGCCCCTGTCCTGCCCTATCCCCGCCCCGTGCCCCTCCCACTTCTCCCCCTCAGAACCCCCAACCCTCCCCCCGCTCCTTGTCCCCTGACTGCCCCCTCCTGGGACCCCTGCCCCCCAGGACTCCACCCCCTACCTAAGCCTCCCTGCCTCTTGTCCCCTGACTGCCCCCTCCTAAGACCCCCCCAAACTGCCCCCCAGGACCCTACCCCCTACCCTACCCCCCAAACTGCCCCCCAGGACCCTCCCCCCTCCCCCCATCCTAACTGGCCCCCTAGGACTCTACCCCCTACCTGTACCCTGACTGCCCCAACCCTTATCCACACCCCCACCCCCAGACAAACCTCTGGGACTCCCACGCCCCATCCAACCACTCCCCACCCCCTGACAGCCCCCCCCAGAACTCCCGACCCATCTAAACCCCTCTGCTCCCTGTCCCCTGACTGCTCCGATCCCTCTCCCCACTCCTGCCCCCTGACAGCCCTGCCCCCAGAACCCCCAACCCTCCCCCCACTCCTTGTCCCCTGACTGCCCCCTCCTGGGACCCCTGCTCCTAACTACCCCCCAGGACTCCACCTCCTACCTAAGCCTCCCTGTTCCTTGTCCCCTAACTGCCCCCTCCTAAGACCCCCCCCAAACTGCCCCCCAGGACCCTACCCCCTACCTGTACCCTGACTGCCCAAAACCTTCTCCACACCCCCCGAACTCCCAACCCCCCCCCCCCGTCTCTTGACTGCCCCCTCCAAAACCTCCCTGCCCCTTCTCTGACCCCCTGGCCCCCTTGTTGTTGGCCTTTCTTCACCTAATGTCTGGTGAACTTGCTCAGGAACTGCCTGCGCCGCTGGGCAGCAGCGGGGGAGGAGCTCCAGACTGCCGGAGCCGATCTGCGATGCAGGGAGGGAGGGAGGGAGAGAGGGAGGAGGAGGAGCTCTCTCTGGCTGAGTGTCGGAGCTCCATGTAAGTGACACCGGCCGGCCGGCAGCACTGTTAGCCTCGCGTGCTCTGCATGGGGGGGGGGGGGGGGGGGGGGGGGGGAGTCCGGACATTTACAAATTCCCCCCGGACGCTATTTTTAGCTTAAAAAGCCGGACATGTCCGGGGGAATCCGGACGAATGGTAACCCTACCCCTACTCCTCCTGAGTCCTCCGACCCGTGCTTGCAGGGCCGCATTCCGAAAGGGGCTTTAGAGCTGCAGGCCAGGACCCAGGGCCCCCTTAGCCCAGGGCCCTGCAGCCCCTAAAGCCCGTGCGTTCTGGGTGGCCCTGTGTTGCGGATTGTGGGGGAGTTAGGGCCCTGCACCCCTCTTCCCGAGATTCACTGCGACTCTCAACCAGCCAGTAAAGCAGAAGGTTTATTTAAGGACAGGAACACAGTCTCAAGCAGAGCGTGTAGGTACGACCAGACCCCCTCAATTAGGTCCCTCTGGGAGGTTCAGGGAGCTTAGACCCCAGCTTGGGGTTCCCTGCCTTGCACCACCCAGCCCAAACCGAAACTAACCAACTAAACTCCAAACTCCTCCCGCTGCTCCTCTCCTTTGTTCAGTCTCCCGGGCAGAAGGTGTTAATTCTCCCCACCCCCCGTTCCTGGCTCAGGTTACAGCTCAGGTAGCTTCCTTCAAGGGAAGTCCCACATCCCCACTGCAACCCCCCTGCAACATTCCCAGGTCAAATCTGCCC
>NW_027056238.1:0-5948 GCF_011386835.1 Chrysemys picta bellii
CATCCTTTACATGCTTTCACTGCGGAAAGATCAAGTGTGCCATGAGTTCATAGGGCAGAGATCTGGGTCTATTTGGATTCAGGGAACTCTGCTATGGGGTGCCTTCCCTGTGCGCAATTGACATGTGGCTCACTGTAGAGGTACATTGTGACCGTCTCAGGGTTGTGACGATGGTGGGGCTCCTTGTTACGTCCTTCCACTTTGTCAGCTGGATGTTAGCGACCAAACTCATCCGGACGGTCAGCAGCTCAAGAACCCTCTCTGGGCTACATAAGCCCTGACAGTTGATAGTAGACACAACGTCCCGCCTGAGTGTCTTCAAATCCTCAGAGAAATCCAGATCCTCTGTACCCAAAGCAACGGGCTAGCCCCAGGTTACCAATTTTACTCTAGACCACTGCTCCTGTATCACACACAGCACGTGAGTACAGTTAGCAAACAAAAGGACATTTTTTTAACAAGGGATCGCAATATCAACAGAAACAATCGTGACTGATGGAAAAACGGTGACAACCCTCCCCCGTATATGACCTACTCATTAATAGTTACTTTTCCTAAGTATATTGTAACCACATACTTCAGTCATAGACTCATAGAAGATGAGTTTTGGAGGCGACCTCAGGAATTCCTTTAGTCCAATCCCCTACTCAAAGACGGACCAACCCCACTATATCGTCCAGGCCAGGGCTTTGTCAGGACGAACCTGAGAAACCGAAAGGGATGGAGATTCCACCACCTCCCGAGGTAACCACCCTCCCACTGAAATTCTTTTCCTTCGTCTCCAACCTAGCCCTGCCCCACTTGAACTAGAGACCATAGCTCCTTGTTCTGTCATCTGCTGCCCCTGAGAACAGTCGAGCTCCATAGTCTTTGCAATCCCCCTTGCTTTCAGGTAGTTGAAGTTGGCTATCAAATGCCCATCCCTCGTCTCTTCTGCAGACTAAACATGCCCAATTTGCTCAGCCTCTCCTCCTAAGTCATGTGCCCCAGCCCCCTGAGCATTTTCGTTGCCCTCCGCAGGACTCGATCCAGTTTGTCCACTGCCTTTCTGAAGTGGTGGAGAGGAGGGGCGAAAACTGGATGCAGTACAGTCTACTGCAACCATTGTTAGTCCCTGGGATTCAGGGCTTTGCCGTTCAGGAAGCACCAGTGCTCGTCAGGGATCTCATTGGTAAATGCGCTCAGCGACTTTTCTTGAAACTTGCCATAAGCTGAAGCAGTCTTGTCTCTTCATTGCCTTTGAAGCTAAGCTAAATAAAATCTATTTGAAATACAAAGTTTCAATTTGGACTCGGCCATAATCTCTTAAAAACACACACATTTTCCCCACTCCAAACATTGGCGTGAGGTTTTCTCTCAGAACTCCTTACACTACAGGGGTAAATTGACTAAAGTAACTTTTCAAGATAAGCCATCTTTTCCTGAACAACTAAGAAAACAAGGAATCTTTCAGTTTTCCAATATAATTCAAATTATTACCTACTCTTCAATTATCTCTTACTCGTCAATCAATAACTTCACCAATCATTTCCTTTTTAAGACTAACATTTGCAAAGATGACAAACTCTCCTCATATACGTCCGATTTCGTTGACTCCCCGTTGTTAAGAACTGGAACCCGCCACTCGAGTTGTGTTTGTCCCTATGTAGCTTCGAACCATTACTGGTGTTCCTCTCGCTCTGTTTGTCATATATGTCGCACGAAGTGGGTCTTCTATGTGGGAAAGTTTGCACAAGGAGAAAAAGCACCCTTTTCATATTTTCATACTTTATAATCTTTCAGAGTAAGAGAAGCTAGAGAAGAGATGGAAATGAATAATACACAAGAGAAAGCCAACATCTTGTCTACATCAAAGCCATTCGTCAGTGTAATTACATTGCTGAGGATTGACAAAGCCCTAGCTTCTTGTGAAGACAATGGTACGTCGACGGAGAGCATCTAATCGCAGCGGAGCCATCGCCGCTTGCAGGGGTGGACTAATCAAGCAGATGGGCAAGCTCTCACCCCTTGACTTAGAGCGTCTGCAATCGACGTGCTACAGCGAAGCAACTGCACCATCGGCTTAATTGGTCTGCCATAGCGTCATACACTCTCAACATTCATGTATCCTGAAATCTGAATTTGGAGCCCGACACACTCATGGCCTCATTGGTTCCCCTCATTTCTTCACTGCATGAAAGTCCTTGTTCCCCACAAGGCAACAGTGTGTGAGTCACAGAAAAGGAAAGTAATCTGAAGACGCTCTCGCGCTCTGTCTTTGCCTACTGAAACTTTGGAGCCGAACAGTGAAGGATGATTAGTGTCCATTTAACCCGGGTATTCATTGCGACTGTAATCAATGAACTGAACTGGGCAGTGGAGTTGACAAACAATTTTCCTCGCCTCAGTCGTCGCCCTAGCTTCCTCTGTAGCCTTTCAAATACACAGCAGCGCTGAGAAAAGAATAACAGCTCTCGGTGACCAATTTATCACGGAAATCTTGCATCCTTTACATGCTTTCACTGCGGAAAGATCAAGTGTGCCATGAGTTCATAGGGCAGAGATCTGGGTCTATTTGGATTCAGGGAACTCTGCTATGGGGTGCCTTCCCTGTGCGCAATTGACATGTGGCTCACTGTAGAGGTACATTGTGACCGTCTCAGGGTTGTGACGATGGTGGGGCTCCTTGTTACGTCCTTCCACTTTGTCAGCTGGATGTTAGCGACCAAACTCATCCGGACGGTCAGCAGCTCAAGAACCCTCTCTGGGCTACATAAGCCCTGACAGTTGATAGTAGACACAACGTCCCGCCTGAGTTTCTTCAAATCCTCAGAGAAATCCAGATCCTCTGTACCCAAAGCAACGGGCTAGCCCCAGGTTACCAATTTTACTCTAGACCACTGCTCCTGTATCACACACAGCACGTGAGTACAGTTAGCAAACAAAAGGACATTTTTTAACAAGGGATCGCAATATCAACAGAAACAATCGTGACTGATGGAAAAACGGTGACAACCCTCCCCCGTATATGACCTACTCATTAATAGTTACTTTTCCTAAGTAGATTGTAACCACATACTTCAGTCATAGACTCATAGAAGATGAGTTTTGGAGGCGACCTCAGGAATTCCTTTAGTCCAATCCCCTACTCAAAGTCGGACCAACCCCAACTATATCGTCCAGGCCAGGGCTTTGTCAGGACGAACCTGAGAAACCGAAAGGGATGGAGATTCCACCACCTCCCGAGGTAACCACCCTCCCACTGAAATTCTTTTCCTTCGTCTCCAACCTAGCCCTGCCCCACTTGAACTAGAGACCATAGCTCCTTGTTCTGTCATCTGCTGCCCCTGAGAACAGTCGAGCTCCATAGTCTTTGCAATCCCCCTTGCTTTCAGGTAGTTGAAGTTGGCTATCAAATGCCCATCCCTCGTCTCTTCTGCAGACTAAACATGCCCAATTTGCTCAGCCTCTCCTCCTAAGTCATGTGCCCCAGCCCCCTGAGCATTTTCGTTTTCCTCCGGAGGACTCGTTCCAATTTGTCCACAGCCTTTCTGAAGTGGTGGAGAGGAGGGGCGAAAACTGGATGCAGTACAGTCTACTGCAGCCATTGTTAGTCCCTGGGATTCAGGGCCTGGCCGTTCATGAAGCACCAGTGCTCGTCAGGGATCTCCTTGGTAAATGCGCTCAGCGACTTTTCTTGAAACTTGCCATAAGCTGAAGCAGTCTTGTCTCTTCATTGACCTTTGAAGCTAAGCAAAATAAAATCTATTTCAAATACAAAGTTACAATCTGGACTCGGCCATAGTCTCTTAAACACACACACATTTCCCCCACTCCAACCATTGGCGTGAGGTTTTCTCTCAGAACTCCTTACACTACAGGGGTAAATTGACTAAAGTAACTTTTCAAGATAAGCCATCTTTTCCTGAACAACTAAGAAAACAAGGAAACTTTCAGTTTTCCAATATAATTCAAATTATTACCTACTCTTCAATTATCTCTTACTCGTCAATCAATAACTTCACCAATCATTTCCTTTCCTTTTTAAGACTAACATTGGCAAAGATCACAAACTCTCCTCATATATGTCCGATTTCTTTGACTCCCCGTTGTTAAGAACTGGAACCCGCCACTCGAGTTGTGTTTGTCCCTATGTAGCTTCGAAGCATTACTGGTGTTCCTCTCGCTCTGTTTGTCATATGTGTCGCACGAAGTGGGTCTTCTATGTGGGAAAGTTTGCACAAGGAGAAAAAGCACCCTTTTCATATTTTCATACTTTATAACCTTTCAGAGTAAGAGAATAGAGAAGAGATGGAAATGAATAATACACAAGAGAAAGCCAACATCTGGTCTACATCAAAGACATTCGTCAGTGTAATTACATTGCTGAGGATTGACAAAGCCCTAGCTTCCTGTGAAGACAACGGTACGTCGACGGAGAGCATCTAATCGCAGCGGAGCCATCGCCGCTTGCAGGGGTGGACTAATCAAGCAGATGGGCAAGCTCTCACCCCTTGACTTAGAGCGTCTGCAATCGACGTGCTACAGTGAAACAACTGCACCATCGGCTTAATTGGTCGGCCATAGCGTCAGACACTCTCAACATTCATGTATCCTGAAATCTGAATTTGGAGCCCGACACACTCATTGCCTCATTGGTTCCCCTCATTTCTTCACTGCATGAAAGTCCTTGTTCCCCACAAGGCAACAATGTGTGAGTCACAGAAAAGGAAAGTAATCTGAAGACGCTCTCGCGCTCTGTCTTTGACTCCTGAAACTTTGGAGCCGAACAGTGAAGGATGATTAGTGTCCATCTAACCCAGGTATTCTTTGCGACTGTAATCAATGAACTGAACTGGGCAGTGGAGTTGACAAACAATTTTCCTCGCCTCAGTCGTCGCCCTAGCTTCCTCTGTAGCCTTTCAAATACACAGCAGCGCTGAGAAAAGAATAACAGCTCTCGGTGACCAATTTATCACGGAAATCTTGCATCCTTTACATGCTTTCACTGCGGAAAGATCAAGTGTGCCATGAGTTCATAGGGCAGAGATCTGGGTCTATTTGGATTCAGGGAACTCTGCTATGGGGTGCCTTCCCTGTGCGCAATTGACATGTGGCTCACTGTAGAGGTACATTGTGACCGTCTCAGGGTTGTGACGATGGTGGGGCTCCTTGTTACGTCCTTCCACTTTGTCAGCTGGATGTTAGCGACCAAACTCATCCAGACGGTCAGCAGCTCAAGAACCCTCTCTGGGCTACATAAGCCCTGACAGTTGATAGTAGACACAACGTCCCGCCTGAGTTTCTTCAAATCCTCAGAGAAATCCAGATCCTCTGTACCCAAAGCAACGGGCTAGCCCCAGGTTACCAATTTTACTCTAGACCACTGCTCCTGTATCACACACAGCACGTGAGTACAGTTAGCAAACAAAAGGACATTTTTTAACAAGGGATCGCAATATCAACAGAAACAATCGTGACTGATGGAAAAACGGTGACAACCCTCCCCCGTATATGACCTACTCATTAATAGTTACTTTTCCTAAGTAGATTGTAACCACATACTTCAGTCATAGACTCATAGAAGATGAGTTTAGGAGGCGACCTCAGGAATTCCTTTAGTCCAAACCCCTACTCAAAGTCGGACCAGCCCCAACTATATCGTCCAGGCCAGGGCTTTGTCAGGACGAACCTGAGAAACCGAAAGGGATGGAGATTCCACCACCTCCCGAGGTAACCACCCTCCCACTGAAATTCTTTTCCTTCGTCTTCAACCTAGCCCTGCCCCAATTGAACTAGAGACCATAGCTCCATGTTCTGTCATCTGCTGCCGCTGGGAACAGTCGAGCTCCATAGTCTTTGCAATCCCCCTTGCTTTCAGGTAGTTGAAGTTGGCTATCAAATGCCCATCCCTCTTCTCTTCTGCAGACTATACATGCCCAATTCGCTCAGCCTCTCCTCGTAAGTCA
>NW_027056239.1:0-5943 GCF_011386835.1 Chrysemys picta bellii
TTCCCTGTGTGTTTCTCCATTGACGGAGTCATAGCACACGGTTGGGGTAGTGGTGGCTGCACCCCCTAGAATGGCATGCAGCTCCGCGTAGAAGCGGCAAGTTTGCGGCTCTGCCCCGGACCTTCCATTTGCTTCTCTGGCTTTGTGGTAGGCTTGCCGTAGCTCCTTAATTTTCACGCGGCACTGCTGTGTGTCCCTGTTATGGCCCCGGTCCTTCATGGCCTTGGAGACCTTTACTAATACTTTGCCATTTCTTTTACTGCTACGGAGTTCAGCTAGCACTGATTCATCTCCCCATATGGCAAGTAGATCCCGTACCTCCCGTTCGGTCCATGCTGGAGCTCTTTTGCAATCCTGGGACTCCATCACGGTTACCTGTGCTGATGAGCTCTGCGTGGTTACCTGTGCTCTCCACGCTGGGCAAACAGGAAATGAAATTCAAACGTTTGCGGGTCTTTTCCTGTCTACCTGGTCAGTGCATCTGAGTTGAGAGTGCTGTCCAGAGCGATCACAATGAAGCACTGTGGGATAGCTCCCGGAGGCCAATAACGTCGAATTCCGTCCACACTACCCCAATTCCGACCTGCAAAGGCCGATTTTATCGCTAATCCCCTCGTCGAAGGTGGTGTAAAGAAACCGGTTTAAAGGGTTATATAAACACTTTTATACCAGCATAACTGCATCCATGCTTGGGGGGTTGGACCACTTTTGCTGTACCAGTATATTTAAAGTGATACAACTTTTGTGCATAGACAAGTGCCTTAAGGGAGTCTAATTAGTGTTAAGGGATTGCAAATCATCACTGAACATGGCCACGTAGCTTCTAGGTCTTAGACAAATTAGGGTTGTAGATGGCTGAATGAGGTTGCTTTTTAAGATAATAATACCAGGAGTTAGATCCCACCTTCCTGAATGGCCACAGATCCGTAAACGGTGGCCCCAAGAGCTCATTCTCTGGAATCCAGATTTTGATTGGGTGTGCAAACTAGAAATATTTCCCCCCATGTCAGCATTCAGTACAAACAACTTGCCATTTACTGTGCCAGGAAACTACTAACTGCAGACATCTTGGCAACTCTGCCTTTCCTTTTAAAGTTATTAAACACCCAAATAAGATCCACCTCTGAAGTGGCTTTCCTAACAGCTTCAAGGGCCAAGATGCCTGCACTACTTTAATACAACAGACAACAGTTCTTCAGCACCAACGGAGGCTTTTAGAACTGGTGCTTTTAAAACAGCTATCATCAATCAAGTGGATCCCTCTCACATTTATTAGGAATAGCACTAAAAAGAAAATTGGCTATTGCTTTTCCAAGTGCTTCCTAACAAACTCATTGTGATGCTGCTGCTTGGAGAGATTAATTTGCAACGGAGGCTGTTTTAATTATTTCTTTTGCATTTACTCCATCAGTGGCTCATTCTCACAGTGATTGATACCTTTGACTGCAGTTTTCCCTTCAAAGGAATGCAGAAATCAGCTGTGAAATCTATACCCAAGCTTGAGAAGAGGCTGGCCAGTTCACCACGGGTTTAAGCCAACACAGGGGAAGTGCAAGCTTTGGGTAACTACATAATAATACTTAGCTTTTTTATTCAGTAGTTTTCATCCACACATCGGAAGGGACCTCACAAAATAAAGGGTATTGTTACCTCAATTTTACAGTTGGAGAAACTGAATCATAGAGAGATTAGGTGACTTGTCCTAACGCACTAGGAGCAGCATACCTGGGACAAGAAGCTGGGTCTCCTGACAGCACTTCCACACTCCATACACTGGACAAGGCTGCCTTTCACACTGCCGCATTTATTAACAATTTACACTACAGTAGCACCTAAAGGCCCCAAATGAGATTGGAGCCCCATTGTGCTAGGCGCTGTACAAACACATGCTAAGAGATGCTTCATGATCCAAAGAGCTTAAAATCTGAGGAGCTCCATTCCAGCAATCAATAGCATGCAGGCTTGCTGAAATCAATGGGGCTCCGCATGGATCATCAGCTGTATGATGTGACCCTAAAAAGATGAAACAAAAAGGTAGAGAAGGGGATGCAACATACAGGCAGAGTGATCAGAGCAATGGCTGGCAAATGTTAGATTAGTTTCATAATTGCTATTTAATATTAGTTTTATTTTTCCCTTTTTTTTAGTAGTGTGGGGTTTTGTTTATAATGGGTGAAGTAGTGGTAAAACAAGGAAAAGGCATCAGGGGTTGGTTTGAACAGACACACCAGAGCTATTGTAACCCACACACCTTCTGGGTGTGGTGTTCTGTCCCATCTAATGGCACTGAGACCACTTAGAGCAGTGGTTCTCAAACTTTTGTACTGGTGACCCCTTTCACATAGCAAGCCTCTGAGTGGAACCCCCCTTATAAATTAAAAACTCTTTTTTATATATTTAACACCATTATAAATGCTGGCAGCAAAGTGGGGTTTAGGGTGGAGGTTGACAGCTCGCGACCCCCCGTGTAATAACCTCGTGACCCCCTGAGGGATCCTGACCCCCCATTTGAGAACCCCTGACTTAGAGAGAGATATAAAGTGAGTCTGCTCTACAGCTTTAGCTAACAGCCAGTTGGCTTTTAGTTCATGCGGTAGCGGCTCATGCACAAAGGTCCAAGGTTCGATCCCACCCGCCCACAACCGGGGTTTGTCGGTGTTACACTATGCCAGCCAGATATTTCTATAAATCACACATGGATGTCTGAGCTCTTCTGAGGAACTATCCAATATTATGGGCTGCACGGTCTTCCTGAGTAAAGCTTACAGAACTGCCCCTCACCATCAATCTTCTGATAAGTCCCTCTAAAAACTCTTTTTTTAATGCACACCTTTTGTGATGCAAAGCACTATAAATTCACAATAAATAGGGATCTGACAAATAGTGATTTTGCCTACATTCTGTTTTTAATTTTTATAACTTACAAAATAAATTCACTGTAGGTTGAAAAAATCATTTTACCAGAAGGAATATATTTCCTCTTCACCTATTTGGGTAACCATCATATTCCATCACTTTGAAACTAACTTTATTTGCATGGTTATCACCTTACACCCTCAGAACCTATTTTAGTATGGGTGGCAATGTTCTGTCTCAGGATTTGCAGACATTAGCTCTCCTGTACAATTACCCAAACTATAATTACCTACATTTTCTTTTACAATGGCATACTTGCTTGTTATTTTTGCTTAGAGGATGAACGAGTCTGCAACAACACCCCTTACCCCCCAAACCTTTTTTTGAAGTGTTTTTATTCAGTAGGGTTAACAGCCTGCTTTCTATGAAGATCAAACTGGTGGTGGCTGCAATGGAACAATACCAGAGACATACTAACAGAAAGCCTCAACCAAAATTCAAAAAGTGGAAGTACCAATGTTTTAAAAGTCTTTGTTTCGTGCATATTCCTAATTATGGTTTGTACATAACGTTCATCTCTGTCTAAGCAGTATCTCCAATGGAAGGACTCTGGCATGCTGCGGTAGTAATAAGGAGATGACACTGGCTTTCAGATCACTGCGTGCAACTTGTCATTATGCAGAAAGGGAGCCACAGTGCATGCTGATTACCACCTTGCTGATTCAATGTGGAGATTGCAAGACTATTCCATAGCAGCTGCTCTAGTCTAGGCTATATTAAGAAATGAATTTATGCAGCACTTTATATAATGCTGGGCATTTCAAATCCTTTCCCTCAAGCTCTGCAATAACGTTTAGATGTCTATGGGATGTATAGATTAGAAATCTCATGAAACCATACCAACACACTGCAGTAAAGAGTTTGCAATTCAATTACTTTCTTACTCCTCTCTTGCATCAACCATCTTCCAGTTTTCACCTGCTATGAGGAAAGTAATGACCCGAGCTTGTTACTGCTTTTCATGGCCAGGAAAGTGCCTCCACATGTACTGGAGGCCACAAACCTTCTCACTAAGCATGTCATCTCAGCAAGGTGTACAGCATTTTACTACTTAGCCCTGGTCTACACTGGGCGGGGGGGATCGATCTAAGTTACGCAACTTCATAGCTCTACGTGAATAACATAGCTGAAGTCGACGTACTTAGATCGTCTTACAGTGGTGTCTTCATCGCGGTGAGTTGACTGCTGCCACTCCCTCATCGACTCTGCCTGCGCTCTCGTGGCGCTAGAGTACAGGAGTCGACAGGAGAGGGCTCGGGGGTCGATTTATCTCGTCTAGACTTGACACGATAAATCGACCCCCGGTGGATCGATCACTGCCCACCGAACAAAGTGAACAAAGACTCTGTTGAATTTTTAATTCAGGGACTCTAAGGTCTACAAAGCAATACACTGCATTAGGCACCCAGGGCAATTCAACATTCTCCTGTCTTTTCAAAAATAGAAGAAGTTAGATTCTGAATTTATACCAGTGCAAAGCCAGAGTGACTCCACTGAAGTCAATGGAATTCCTCCAAATTTGCACTGTTGCTACTGAGATGAGAATCTGACCGTAATCTCCAGATAGGGATTGAGATTACGAGCACTTTCGAGAAATCTTTTGAAATCTTTCAACTTCCTGCATTCAGAAAAGCTCTCATGGCTGAATGGTTTGTTGAAGGGGCGGGGTTTCTACTGGGGGTTTGAATGTTTGAGGAAGATTCATAGACTCCAAGGCCAGAAGGGACTATCTTGTCTGAGCTCCTGCACAACACAGGCCACAGAACTTGCCAAAAACAATTCCTAGAGCACATGAGTTGTACACCATTTATTGTTAATGTGGCAAATATTTTACTAAAAATGTAATGATAAAAATATATAATGGACCAAATCCTACCACCATCTACAACTGTGTGACACCTGCAATCCTACGAGGGTGGCCTGAATGTAATTAGAACAGAGTCTGGCCCAAGGAATTGGAGAACTTCAGTCTATTCGCCATTCATAGGCAATGGTAGTAACGATCTAGCATAATTACGGATTATGAAATTGCAGTGTCTGCTGACACTGGCCAATGGACTGCTCCCTAACTGATTTGGATTTACACAGTGCTAGCCACAAAGTCTAAGCCACTATTAAATGTCGCATTTTGTCTAATGCACTATACATTTGCTTTACATTAACTACTGTGGCTAGTCTGTTTTTAAATTATTTTGATGCTCCCATTCCTTGCTAGCAAAATCTTCCTGTGAAACCTTCAATGGGTTACCCTTTTACTCCATTCCCCAACACCTGCTGTCATTTCTCTACCAATTTCTTTTTTAATTATAAAATATATTTTGACTCCCAGTTCCATTCAGAATAATTCAAACAGAGTAGCTCCAATACACTGTGTAAAAGGAAAGTACTATACACTCTGATTCAGCAAAGCACTAAATCCCAATTAAAAGTTAAGCACTGGCTTATGAGATTTGCTGAATATGGATGGACTTAAGCATGTGCTAAGTGCTTTGCTGATAACGATTGTGATAAATTCCCTCTATGTGAATAAGACAGACAGAATTTCAAAAGATCGCTGTGTTGTAAACCAATCACGATTGTCTAACAGTGCAAGACTCTGTGGAAACAAGGGGCCCATGTGTAAGTACAACAGGGAGACATTTTTTTCTGTCGAAAAACTGACAGCTCTTTTATCCAGCAACGAATGTGGACTGGCCAATGATTTAGAAGTCCAATAAGATGGGGTTAAAAAAGAAGGTAAGTTATTCTGCATGAAAGAGGACAGATGGCAACCACACAATAGCCATCAACTCTATTTAAATAGAGAAGTATCCCCACCACTGCTCTGGCTGTGTGTTAAATTAAGCACACGCTCTCTTTGCACAGAACCTTCTAACCTTCTGAGGAAGGTGCAAGGGCATGCCTCTTCCTTCCACTTTATCATTTACAATTTGCCTATTCTGTCTGACAAGCCAAAACTAACAAAAGCTTCTAACGGCTGCTTTCAACTGGTTAAAATAAAGAGTGTTTCCATTTTGATTGCCTTCC
>NW_027056240.1:0-5933 GCF_011386835.1 Chrysemys picta bellii
AGTGCTATGATGGCAAGGAGCACAATTTCTGGGGCGGCAAATTTCCCAGGCTTACATCCCCACCTATGCCGCACGGGAGTTACTATTTTTATTGTCCAAACATTTATTTTGATCAAAAATTGCTTTTTATGGATATAAAACATTGAGTAAAAATTGGTCTCCGCTCCACCTGGTGCCCAGTTAAAAACTCTATGATGATACCATGGTTAGGGCCACCTCCCTCTCTGGTCCTTCCACTTAGATGGACAACAGTGACCTGAGCTCTGGCTGGATTCTGTGTTGTATCCTTAGGGCCATAAGAAACGATCTGTAGCAACAAATATGATCATGTCACCCATTGTGTTTTGTTTGTATTTACTGTCTGAATTTGATTACAAGACTTTATTATCTTACATAGAGAAACAATGAACAGGGGATATACCCAGGGATTTGCTTTCATCGTTAGTGGATTTTGTGCCTTACACAATGTCAGCTCTGTGCAGTTTCAGAGGCTGTACACACTCCTCACAGAGGGTGAACATTTAGCCAAAACCCTGGAGAAAAGTACCATCATACTGTGTGTATCAGTGCTGAACATGAGAGAGTGACACAGCTGTCAACATACTCACTTTCCTGGAAATTGTGTTACATGGACACAGCGGGGGACCACAAAGACTGTCTCAGTAACTCCATGCAGATCATCTCCATTTCTTCTTCACATTAGTGCTGAGATTTTCAATGGGAGTTTTCAACTTAATTTTAATGGCGGCTGATTGCTTAAAACACCCGGGAAGCTTTGAAAACATCAGGCTAAGTTATTCTCTGGGAGTCTCTGCATGTTTTGGTGAAAGCCACATATTTACTAACTGCTTTGCACAAAGCTTCTTTGACCTCTCTGTTTCTCAGGCTGTAGATGAGGGGGTTTACCAGGGGAGTCAGGACTGTGTAGCAAAGAGAGAGCACTTTGTTCAGATTTCTCAGTGTATCACTTTTCGGTAGCAGATACACAATCATTATGGATCCATAGAAAATTGTCACCACAATGAGATGAGAGGAGCAGGTGGAAAAGGCTTTTTGTCTCCCGGTGGTGGAAGGGATTCTCAGAATGGTGGTGATGATACACACGTAGGATGTCAGGGTTAGTAGGAATGGAGGGAGGGTGAATACAGAGACTAATATGAAAGCCAGCAATATGACCTGGTGGGTGTCACTGCAGGAGAGTTCTATCAGTGGGATGGAATCACAATAGAAATGGTTAATTTCACTTGGGCCACAGAATATTAACTGTGATAGGAATAAGACAAAGATAGCAGTAGCCAAACAGCCATTTAACCATGATCCAGCAGCCAACTGGAGGCAAAACCTGATATTCATAAGAGTGGAATAGTGCAGGGGTTTACATATGGCTAAATACCGATCATAAGACATCACTGCTAGGAGATTGCATTCTGTACATGCCAGAGAACCACAGAAATACAGTTGTATGATGCAGCCACTGACTGAGATGGATTTGTCCCCAGTCAGGAGACTGGTCAACAACCTGGGCAGGATGGTTGAGGTGTAGCAGGTCTCCAGGCAGGACAAGTTGCCCAGGAAGAAGTACATGGGGGTGTGAAGGTGCTGGTTAGCCACAATGAGCATCACAATGAGGGTGTTCCCAGCCACGGTTGCCATGTAGATCACTTGGAACATCAGGAAGAGAAGAATTTGCAGGTCAGGGAGATCCCCGAATCCCAGAATAATGAATTCTTTGATGGCTGTTTGGTTTCCCCAGTCTCTGTCTGCCATTGTTTGAGTCCAGGAACAATAAAACAAGCTGTGCAATTGAATTGGAAGAACATAGAGTTAAAGGTTAATCAAGTTGCATTAATTAATTCCATAAGTATTCAGAAACTCCCCTTCCTTTCCAGATTGCAGGCTGAAATTTTAAACCTAAATGTAGAGGTCAGAGCAAAGTGCCAGAAGTCTCAATTTGAGAACAGAACATTTGTATCCATGTAAACCATCGTCTGCCATAATCAAAGCAATCACTTCTGAAACAGCCCATATCTCTGGTAGCCGAGTAATGATATAGCGGATCAGAATATTTCTTTATCTACTATGATATTCCCTCTAGTGACATCTTAGAGCTTAACAATGTTGCTTAAATGCTGTATTTCATTTCTGGCAATGACCAGAATCATGCCATGTCTTAGGAGTCAAAATCAAACAACTAAAATTGGACTGAGATTTTTCAATGCAGTTTAGAGTTCTTAGGCAATGACCTTCTGTTAGATTTATTTCTATTTATTCTACAAATATATCCTGGTATATTCAGCATTTCAGTGCCCTGTAGGAAAAAGAACAATTTCACCCCCTCACAAGAGATCAGTTCATGCCATAAATTATGAAGTGGAGTAAATTCTCCCTTAGTTTTTCTGGTGGTGATGGTGACATGGTAAGTGACTGGCAATGCCTTTTCTGTTTCCTGACGTTCACTATGTAGCAGTAATAAAAAACAGCTCTTTGTAGGGTGGATCTTAGGAAGGGACAAAAGTAGGTTGATATACAACCCTAACTGGGGAGAGACCCTCCCCATGCCATAATGATTGTGGGATGATAATAAAGGAACAAGAAAGGAACTCAGGGTGGGGGAAGATGCTGTCCCTGAACTTGGAGTCTAGAAACATTCTGGCATGCGTGATTTAGAGTAATAAAGCTCTATCACCACTCGCCACCCCATTGGGGCACACATGAGCCAGATCCCCAGCTGGTGTAAATCAAGGCAGCTCCATTTTTATCAGTGGGGAAGATCTCCAACTGAGGACCTGTCACAAGACATGGATCTCACGCTCTATGTCTGTGAAAAGGTGCTATGAACAGTAACTGGCACTGCTGTGGGAAGTTGAGGCTAAAACTGTTAATATTCACCTGAAGAAGAGCTCTGTTCAGCTCGAAAGCTTCTCTTGTTCACCAGCAGGAGTTGGTCCAATAAAAGATATTACCTCGCCTGCCTTGTCCTTCTAATATTCACAAAGAACATTCATGCCCCTGTTTGGAAGGTGGTATAGAAATGCAATCAGGAAGACAGTGCTCACCTGAAACCACAGGACAGCCCAAGCTTGAAGTGATGGGCTCTTGTTTCTCAGGGCTTGGGTGCTAGGACTCATCAGAGGTTCTTGTCTCTCCTCTTTCTGCATAAACTGGATTTTCTCAGTGAAGAGATCTGCAGTGACCTGAAGGGATGAACTGGTGCATTTGACCTTCGTTTGGAAAAGGGGCTTCCCCTTTGATTTACAAAGTGTAAATGCTCCCTCATATTTGTATTCTGTCATCACGCTTTTTAATATGGTCCCACTTTAACCTTTCTCCCACTTGGTTCATTTTGTGTCTCCAAAGCTCTGTAGCTAACAATGTCCCACGTGACTTGCAATTATACAAGTCCCATTGTACATCATTTTTTAGTTTAACGATCCTTTGTGGAAAATATTTTAGATCATGAACAAAAACCAGCTTACATTTTTGGAAGATGCCTATCCAAGGTGATGGGCTGTTATAATGTACAGTAGAACCTCAGAGTTACGAACTGACCAGTCAACCACACACCTCACTTGGAACCGGAACTATGTAATCAAGCAGCAGTAAAGACCAAAAAAAATAGTATTTTTTTAAAATCCAATACAGTACAGTACTGTGTTAAACATAAACTAGTAAAAAAAAAATCAAGGGAACATTTAAAAAAAAAGATTTGACAAGGTAAGGAAACTGTTTCTGTGCTTGTTTCATTTAAATTAAGATGGTTAAAAGCAGCATTTTTCTTCTGCATAGTAAAGTTTCAAAGCTGCATTAAGTCAATGTTCAGTTGTAAACTTTTGAATGAACCAACATAACGTTTTGTTCAGTTATGAACATTTCAGAGTTACGAACAACCTCTGTTCCCGAGAGCGCTCATAACTCTGAGGTTCTCATGGACTTGCACCACCCCTTAATTAGTATTCAAGATATGCCATTGTCTAATGGGCATTTTTGAAAATAGCTGCCCATATCTCACCCTTACAACATGCTGCCACCCACTTTCTCATTATTGTATTGGCCGCTGAAATCTATTGGTCACGAGTCAGTATTTCTGACCTTCCCCCTCCCTCACTTTCTCTACTCTGCTGCCATTTAGTGTCCATTTCCCAGCATGACAGCCTGTTACTCTGCTATCCTGTAGTGCATTCTTCTTTTTGCTTTCCCATTCTTACCTCTTATGTCACCTGGTGCCCATTATTTAGTATAACAGCCCATTTCTCACTAGTCAACATCTGCTACTATCCACAGTTCATTAGATGGAATCAAGGTCCTTTTCTCTTCAGTCCTCTTTACTCACCACTTATACACCATGATACAGCTGCACCTCCCTTTCCACTTCCCTCGGTTGGTCATTTGGCAACATAACATCTCCTTTCTTGCTCTACCACTTTGGCTGCTGTCCATTGGGCAGCACCACTACACCTGTCCCATTCCTCTGCCCTCTAGTAGCCCTAGACAGCATAATTCCATCTCTCCTCACTTCTGACCTACTTCTGGGTGTGCGCTGCTCCAAATTCTAGCAACTAGCAACCAAATCACACAACATCATGATTGCAATATTAGTGGCTATGAGAGCATGTACAACAGCAGCGTCTTTCAATATATTAGCAAGGGTTTCCCTTCCACCCAGTGCATTTGTGTTGATGTGGGGTCTGTTTCCAATGGAAACGCATAGATTGAACCTACCATGACAGAATCCCCATTGCTCTCCGGGCTGAACTTCCATAGACGACTCTGAGAATATAACTGTCCAACTCCCATTTCAAAGTGATTTGGGTGCCTAACTCTAGTAGGTCTCTTTGAAAATCCTTTCCATTGTGTTGGAGCCCTACTGGTCTCCCTGTTGCCCAGCTCCCTTACCTCTGGCCAAGCCCTGACATGCTCCTAGTGACTGAACCAGCACTGCCGTGTTAGGCACCACAGGAGCTCTGCCCGTTAGTAGGCAGTAGCTTTGTAAGGCACCTGGGGCTGACTAGACACAGTATCCTGAGAACTAGCCCTCTCGGAACGGGCGCTTGTTGCAGTGAGTTTTGGGGACACTCTTTGTAACAGGTCCCCTCCCTTTGAACTTCTCTGTGCAGTTGGTGGCAGAAGAACAGCTGCTGCCCTGAAGGGCTGCAGGCAGAGTCCCTCATCAGGGACTGTTTGACAGACCCAACTGCAGAATTGGCCTCAGTTCTATGTGTGCCTGGCAAAACCCCAGCTGGGTATGGAAAATCCCAGTGGACCTAGCATGTGCATCTACTTCTTTGTGGTTGCCCAACTGAAGGACATAAATCCACACCGTGTAGAGGTCAAAGCATAGGGGTTTATTACACACAGCGCTGGCGGAGTGTCACCTGGCTTATTAGGCTCAGAGACACTGTCAATTAATTGATTACAATGAAATATATAGATTTTCCATGGGCGGGGGAAAGTGACGCGGTAGGCAGTTCCACACCCCGGGATAGGTTTTGCAGCAAGACAAGATAGCACAATAGCCAATGGTTAAAAGGTTACACAATGTCTCCGCCCATGGTCTCAAGTTAGCAAATTAACATTTGATTAATACTTTGATAAAATGTTATTAGTATAAAATATATATGTTGAATTCTGATTTGGGGTCCATAGGAATGGAGAACTCCTTTGATTGTCCGACAGGTACATGTCTAGGGAATAAAGCAAAGAAACAGTGAAAGCATATGAAAATAGAGATTGTCTCCTTTATGTCTTAAGGCAGGGCATTGGTCCCTTGGAAGGGAGGTGGAAGGGTGCCATATCATTATAGTGACATGTGCCAATATTTCATAAACTCAAGGTTGGATCTGTGGGAAGACTGTTTTCCCTTCAGGAGAAACACAATAGGAACAGGGATCCTTTGTTCAATTTGAAACATTGGATGAAACATAATTATTCAGTTA
>NW_027056241.1:0-5932 GCF_011386835.1 Chrysemys picta bellii
AGCACTTATAATGGTGTTAAATATATTAGAGAGGGTGTTTAATTTATTAGGGGGGTCACACCCAGAGGCTTGCTATGTGAAAGGGGTCATCAGTAAAAATAGTTGGAGACCCACAGCCCTAGGGAATGCAAAGATGTTCCACTCGGCAAGCCAGGTCCTTTCCCTTAGGGCATGAGGGCAATCCCGCCTAGGACAGCAGCTCCCTTGTAGAGACTCGCCCTGTAGCCTTGTGTCTCAGCTCTCTATTGCCTGTGGCTGTTTCCTCATTGTTCTCTCCCCATCCTGCCTGTGAGCCCAGGATCCACTGGTGAGATCTGCTTTTCTGAGAAGCCTCGCGCTGGTGGGTGAAGCTGTCACCCAAGTGAGCAGGATTCCCTTGGTGAGCCAGGACACATACACCGTGCTGTCCCCCCTGCTGGTGAGTGAGCACGCTTGGGTCCTGGGAGGGGTCCCTAGGGCAGATGCACGTGCCACAGTCTCTAGCGTTTAAAGGCCATGTGCTGTGTTTGCGACCCGGTGCCCAGGGTTCTACATTGTGCACTGCAAACCCAGTGCTGATGCCAGATTCTTCTGGTGCGATTCCAGCCCAAGGAATTAAATGACACTATTTTCCATTAGCGGATTCATGCTGCTTACACCTGGGACCATTCCCCATCCCACTTCTCAGGGATCTGCCTGGCAGCCAGAAAGCGCCCTGGGGATTAACTCCAAGGGTTTTCACTCCGGGACATGATCCTGAGGAGTTAACAGGCACAGCCCTCCCTTGGTTTGCAGGAAAATATTTGACCTCAGCTGTTCAGGACTCTAATGCTCCCCGTCACAACATCGCCTCTGCCCAGATCCCCCTTCCCTGCTCCGTGGCAGATGCTGAAGTTTCCAGATGTGCCGTCAGGAATGGTGAAATAGGGGCTCTGGTGAATGTCTCCTGCATTCTGGCCACATGGCCCCTCCCAGGCCTGCTTCCCAGCTCCGTGCCCCAGTGCACTGCACGCTGGGGCTGAGGGTCGGTGGGGGCGTCAAACTGCGTTTGGAGATTCCAGATCTTGCTGAGGAACCGGGCTCCCCCAAATTCTTTTACCTTTGACTCTCTGCTTTGTGCTGCAGGAGATGCTCAGAGGCAAGGACCGGGCCCGGCTGCAGAGCCCCGATCACCAGCATGCCCTGCTGGCCATCTCATACATAGGGTACGTCCATGGGGCCTGACTCAGCTGCGGAGCCCAGCAGCCGGGGAGGGGCAGATGGAGGGAGAGGAAGTGGGGGAGGGAGGAGCTGCAATAAGAACCGGAGGATATTTCTCCCTGGTGGCTCACTAACGGGCCATACCCTCCTCGGCCTCCGGGTCTCTTTATCCAGCCCCCATCTCTGGGTCTTGCCTGGGAAGAGGGAGCCCCTCCCGTCAGCATGAAGTGCTGTGAATGGGTGCAGCCGCAGAGCAGGGCCCAGGATCAGCCCCGGAGAGCAGCTTCCCCAGCAGAGCCCCTGCCGGGCCCAGGGGGCAAAGGCATCTCCAGACAGGACCATTCCCTAGGCGGTGGCTCTGCTGGAGATGCCCCCTGGAGCTCTGCTGCTAAGGGCGGGAGCTGTCCCTTGAGCCATCAAACTCAACCTGACTCATGCCAGGACCTGTCTCCGGTCTAATAGCCCTGTCTGCTCCGTTCCTTCCAATCAGGAAATTTGAGCCTCGCCTGTCTAAGGAACAGGAGGCTGAGACCATCGGGACTTGTATCACCAGCGCCATGATTCAGCACCCAGCCCTGGCGAAGCTGAGAGGGACTGAGGTGGCAAAAAGCTCCGCTCTCCGGGCAGAGGTTAGTGAGGCATGGACAAAGCTGCAGCTTCCACGTGCCTCCTTGGCTGGGAAACTCAGCCACCCCCCTGCTGAGTAGCTGGACCCTGGCCCGATGCAGAGAGCTGCGTGTCCAGCCAAATCCAGCCCCTCGGTTTATTTTCCAAAGGGCTGGTGACAAGTGGCTACGCAGTTAACTCTGCAGTGGGGTTGGCAGGGAGAACAGCTGTAGAGGTGAGTGTCTGTGAGACTGTATAGAATTACCCTGGATTCTTGGCACAGGGAGCTAGAAGCTACCCCCGTTTACACCAGCTGAGGCTCTGGCCCAGAGCGTTAAATAGCATTTGGTGCAGAGGGAGCAAAGCATGGATTCGGGACAGCCACACGGCCAGGCCATGACTCGCCCTGCCACAGAAACAGAGATTGGCTGGAGCGGGATGAACAGCTCAGCCCTTGGGGAGCCAGCGGGGTGTTGGGAGGCAGCTGGGGCCCCTCCAGAGCGGGAGGGAGGAGGCCTTTCCTCCAGAGCCCAGCTCAGTACATGTGTTGGGGAGCCCAGGTGGGAGGAAGGATTCTTTGGGGAAGGGCAGCCCGTGGTCCAGGTGAGACCCATGTCTATGTGCAGGGGGATCAGTATCACCTGGGTAAAGGGACCCCAAATACCAACAGCACCTGGCTCCAGATGGGGGGATCCACTCGTCCCCCTGCCTCGTGCACCCCACCTCCCTTGTTATTTACTTCCCTGCTTGTCTCTGCTCCAGTCTCTCCAAGAACTGCCCTGGGAGGGCCTGGATCTTGTGCTGCAGACATTCCTGGAGCAGCACCTGACCCCCACCACGCTACTGCATCTCTTTCTGGTATGATAGGGCAGGGGGAGGGGCCCATTCGCACTGGCCATCTGGGGATGGGCCGGCTGGTCAGGTTCTACCCGAACCACAAGAGGGAAGGCTCCAGTTGATCCCGAGGGGGCTGAGCAGGCCTCCCAGCTGCTATGAACTAGCCAGTCCCCCTGGGGCATACACCCAACCCTGGGATCCAGCAAGACAATCCTAGTCCTGCTCCAGGGGTGTCACTTTGGCCTCCTACATTTGGCCTGGAGCCCCTGTTCCCCTGAAGGAAACAGCCCCGAGACCCTACAGGATCAATGGGGAGAATCCTCAAAGCGCTGAGCCCAAGACCCTCAGACCTGTGCCAACGCCCCCCAGACAGGAGAGGAGCGCTGAGTTCCAGTGTCCGGAAGTGGAGGAGAAGAGGTTAAATGCTCCATGTCCTCTCCCTGCTGGGGCAGGAAGCAGGTTCTGGAGGTCGCCCCGGCATTGCTGCCGCTCACACGACTTTCTCCCTACTCCCCAGCACTTGCAGCCGTGGATCTGCTCTCCCCGGGCCCAGGAGAGGAGCCGAGCTGTGAGAGCCAGCGCCCGGCTCTTCATGTTCTACCGCTTCAAAGCCATCACCGAGGTGAGCAGCGCAGACCCTGCTGCCCCCCCACCCCCCAGCACTCACGGGAAGTGGGGGGAATACAGACAGAGCTGGGCTCGTCCCGACCTATGCCTTCAATTTCTGTTTGGTGGCCCATTAGGACCTGAAACCCATGGTAGAGCAGGGCTACATGGCCGGGCTGCTGACAAGCCAGGCCTTCGATGCTCAGGAGGCCACCAGATACTGGGCATCTCAGGCTCTCTACTGGCTCTTCACGCCTTGCAAAGGTAAGATAGAGCGGAAGCAGTCGCCACTTCTCAGCCTTCACAGCCCCGGCCGTTACCTAGCGAGCAGGGCTGCAGAGAGAACATGGTGCCTTCATCGCAGCCCTGACCAAAGGGACACAGAGCAGAAGTGGGTTGGTACCTCCCAGGCTGACCTGGCATCTGCCCTTCACGAGGTGCCTGGGACCATCTGGGACCTCCCCTGATCCCACCCCAGCCCCAACACACCTTCTACATCAGGGTGAAGAGTGGGCAGTTGGCCCAGAAGCCAGCTGAGAGCTCACCCTAGCTGGTCGTTCCCAGCTGCGGCTGGAGTCTGGCTCTTTGGCACCTCTGATCTGGCTCGAAGGGGAGGGGGAAGAATCCGGCCCTGAGAGCTCTGCCTGAGCACTGCTGGTTTCTTGTGCAGCTGTCGTGTACACCAAGACAGGGGCAGTGGTGAGCGTGCTGAGCAAGACGCAGAAGGATGCCAGCTGCAGAGAGAACCCTGTCCATGTTGCTATGGTGAGTAAAAGACTGTGGCTGGAGAGACAGACACGCACATGGGAAAGGGGGGTTATTGGCTCCTTCCCTCGATGAGGAGCCGGCAGATGGAAATTCCTGGGTATGGGCTCCAGTGCCCACTCACATAGCCCTGGGCACAGGCTGACAGTGCCTCTGTCCCCGTTCCCCGAAGAGCAAACCCACCTCCCCGGGCCGGGGCTCGCTGCTCACACTCGGCCTGTGCCTTTCCCTGCAGCTCATCGCGAAGCACCTGCAATCGAGTGACCTCATGCCCTTCAGCTTCACCCTGCTGGTGGGCCTGCTGGAGAAGGAGGAGTGTGCAGACCAGCTGGCGGGCGTCATGGAGGCGGTGCTGAGAGAGCAAGAATCAGAGCTGCAGGGCCAAGTAATGGCTGGGCATTGGAGGCACCATGCTGACATCTCGGGCAGCTCCATCTTGCCCCGTGCCTAGAATTCCTGGGGCACGAGGGAGGATGTGGAGGGGAGACATCCCTTCTCACCATCATTGATCAATGGGACCCATCCATGCCCTGTCTGCAAGGGGGCCGCTGGGCACGGCCCTGTAATGGTTTTCAGGCTTTGATCCCAGGAGTCTGGCTTGCCCAGCTCACTCCCTGGGAAATGTGCCCTATCTCCAGACCCATCCCCCAGCTGGAGGAACAGAGCCTGTGGTGGGGTCCCCTGTGTCCACTGACTCTTTGCCCAGTGGGCATGGATTGACGTACAGGATGGAAATGCATCCCAGACGCTTAGACCCCACTCTGGTGCTGAAGCAGCCCAGGCATGTTGTCACAAGGGGAGGTACAGCCGGGATATCCGGGGGGTGGGGTGTCACTGGGCAGCGGGATTGGGACCCTTAGTTCTACGGTGCTGGATCACGGGTGGGGGTTTCAAGGTACCGAACCCAGAACCCCCCTCGGCTCAGTCACTCGCTAGGAGAGTTTATCCATGGCCTCCGCCGGGCCATGTGACTGCTGCCTTGTTTCTGAGCCTGCCCAGTTCCTCCTGGCCCTTGCCTGCCACCCACCCACAGCGGGGGTAGGGTCTCAGTCCCTGCTTTGCCTCCGCAGGTGCAGGATCTCCAGGCGGCTCTTTCCTACACACTGAGCCCACCCCGGGTGGGGCGGCTGAGTGAGAGGACGAGAGACATTCTCCACCTACTGGCCAGACAACACACCAAGACCGCGGTCAGCATCCTCCTGAAGATGCCCTGGCCTTACAAACAGTGAGCGCCAGCCCCAGGGAAAGGATAGAACACCCCACTCCGGCCTCCAAGCCCCCAGCACCACGGTTACATGCAGCACAGACCCTCCCCTTGCACACAGGCCCCCAGGGAACATCCCTGCCCCGGCATAGCCTCCCTGTCCCTTGGAGGGCTCCGTGTGCTCTGGGACCCCCGGCTCAGGGCTCCCCCAGCTGAGCTATTCCTAACACAGCTGTCACCCTCCCCCACTTCGTTCTGTGCACTGCTAACCAGTCCACCCCATCCCAGTTCGGCTGTGCAATGGCTTGGCTGGCTGGAGGCCAGAACAGTCTTCCAGCCCCCACTCCCCCCATCACTACACAGACCAGGAGAGACCCCATGTGAGCAGGGTCACCTCCTTTGTCAGCATGGCGCCCCGCTCCCGGCAGGGCATCCCTCCAGGCTGAGGAAGGAGAGGGGCCAACCTAACTGCATTGCCCCCACAGACGCCCCTACACTGAACATGTCCCCGCAGGGGCACCCCCCCCCCCAGCTGGGAAATGCCCTCTCCCCCCTGGAATCCCAGCCTGGTATCTTCCCCATCACTGCACGCTTTTAGACGTCTCATCCCACCCCTAGAGGCTGATCTTCTCTGATTCCCCAGCCTGCCAGGTTCCCCTGGGCCAGCAGCGCCTTCCCTGCATCCTGCCCAGAGCCGACAAGCACAGAGCCCATTTTACAGCCTTCTCCAAACCC
>NW_027056242.1:0-5931 GCF_011386835.1 Chrysemys picta bellii
GTCAGCTGACTCAAACTGTGGGGCTAAAAATTGCAGTGTAGATGTTTCGGGCTGGAGTCTGTGCTCTGGGGCCCTCCCCCCTCGTGGGGTTTCAGAGCCCAGGCTCCAGCCTGGGCCCAAACGCCTACACTGTGATTTTTATCCCTGTGAGCCCAAGTCAATTGGCCCGGGCCCAGCCTCACAGCTGTGGGTTTTTCATTGCAGTGCAGACGTGTCCCCAGAGACACAGAGCTGACCTGAGGCAGACAAAGGGGCCGGGAAAGGAACGGTTCCTACAACAGCTTGGCTTGAGGGAGGCCTGGCGCTGGTCAGCCTGAACTCGCTCTTCACTTTTTCTTCTCTGTACAAAAGCTAGGATCTCTCAGAGCCCTTGTGCCAGCTGAGTAATAAACTGTCCCCTTGGCTTGAACAGGCTCCCTGCCTCACCGAGCATAGTGCCCTAAGGGCACAGCACAGGCCTCCCCCAGGAGTCTGGCTGGGACCTTGTACTAGACATGATTTTATGAAAATATGCTAATGAGTGAATATAATGTAACTGGAATATGCTTCATGCAAAAGGTCTCTTGTAAGGTATCATTACAAAGCTTATAATCTACTGAGTGTGGTCATCCTATTTGTATAAATGTATCACTCTTTTATCTGAAACTAGAAATATGAAATATCACTCTGAGGCCTATTGTAATTATGCAAAGTGTGGGCCATTAATGGTGGTTTGGAATGTTGATGGCTCCCATCAACCAGGACAAAAGTTTCCCGCCTTGTGCCAAAGCCATATAAGGGGGTGGGACAGAAAAAGGGGGCTGCAATCATGAGAAATCCCCTAGCTACCACCTGAGCTGGAACAAGGGCTGAACCAGGGGAAAGCATTGTGCCCAGACTAGGAAGGCATCCAATCTGTGAAAGAAACGTACTGAAACATCCCTGAGGGTGAGATTTTATCTGTATTCAGTTGCATTACTGTATTAGAAATAGATTTGCGTGTTTTATTTTATTTTACTTGGTAATTCACTTTGTTCTGTCTGTTACTACTTGGAACCATTTAAATCCTACTTTCTGTATTTAATAAAATCACTTTTTACTTATTAATTAACCCAGAGTATGTATTAGTACCGGGGGGGGGGGGGGGGGGGGGCGCAAACAGCGGTGCATATCTCTCTATCAGTGTTATAGAGGGTGAACAATTTCTGAGTTTAACCTGTATAAGCTTTATACAGGGTAAAACGGATTTATTTGGGGTTTGGACCCCACTGGGAGTTGAGCATCTGAGTGTTCAAGACAGGAACACTTCCTAACCTGTTTTCAACTGAGCCTACAGCTGTTAGGGGACGTGGTTCAGACCTGGGTTGGGTTTGCAGCAGGCTACTGGGTCTGGCTCAAACCAGACAGGGCACTGAAGTCCCAAGCTGCCAGGGCAGGAAAGCAGGGGCAGAAGTAGTCTTGGCACATCAGTTGGCAACCCCAAGGGGGTTTCTGTGATCCAACCCGTCACACTGGCTCAGCCAAATTTGCTGCAGAGAGACAGACAGGGCTGGGTGCCAAGGACCAAGTTTGGGGCCTACCCTGTGTAACTGTGTCATCCTTGAGACCCATCACACTGAAGGGGGCACTCCCAAGGGACTGGTTCCGGGGGGGGGGGGGGGAGGGAGGCATAGGCTAGACCCTGTGGCTCTGTGACAGGGAGGATGACCAGGAGATCAGGCCCACCTGCAATGATTCACCTGCCAGAGCTCTTACTCCTCAGCTGCAGGGGCAGATGAGGAGCATGGGTTGGGGGAGGTGCCATGGGGCCAGGTCACAGGGGCACAGGCCACGGCCAGGGCTGAACACCCTGTGGCAGGACAATCTCTGCAGCTCGGAGCCCCTGGCTGCACTGGCCGGGAGCCACCACCCTGTCCAACACCAGTGTCTAAGTGCGAAATTGAACTACCCCCAGAGACGCCCTTCAGCGGGGCAGGGAGGGGACAGGGATTGGAGCACTACACCGGAGCTGGCAGAGCCATCAGCGCTTTCACTGCCAGCACCCACTGACTCCCCAGCCTGGGCCAGCACACGGTGCTCTGCCCCAGCCCCAGACCTTGCGCATGATTGGAGATTGGTCCTGCGTTGAGCAGGGGGTGGGACTAGATACCTCCTGAGGTCCCTTCCAACCCTGATATTCTATGACTATGATCTTGCGCCCGTAGAACAGCACTTTGTCCCGCTTGCACAATCGATACTGGGCGTCTCCTGAGCCTGAACCTCAGTGAGAGAGAGAGGGAGACATGAAAGGTTACCAGTGCAGGGACCCCAGGGCCCCACTCCAGCAAGGGTTGGAGCCTGCCCCCTTCCCCACCAATCTGACTCCCTGCTTGCACTCCTCATTGCAACCCACCTCCCAGCCCAGGGAGTGGTCCAGAGGCCTTGGGGGTACAGATGGCAGAGTCCTGCCTGCCCCCACCCCCCCCACTCCAGCCCCATGAAGCTGGGCTGCCCTCAAAGAACCCCAGGAGCTTTATGCCCTTCCCAACCAGTCCCTGGATACCCCTCACAATCCCTTTGTATGTTGGGAAACTGAGGCACAGGGCCGTGAAGGGACTTGCCCAGGCAGTGATCAGTAGGAGAGAACCCAGGAGTCCTGGTTGCGAGCCCCCTGCTCTAGCTATTACGGTCTCACTGCCTATCCAGCCTGCAGACACTAAGCCCAAGATGGCCTGATGGACAGCAGCATGCCAGAGCCACGGCTGCGAAAGGGATCAGATTTGCTCCCTGCAGAGATGGGCACTTACTCTTGAGGTGCCGCCTGCGGACCAGCACCAGGATCAAGGTGGCGACGAGCAACATGGAAACACCAACGCCAATCATGACACCCAGCACCTATGGGAAGAGGCATGTTCCAGACCAGGCTTCCAGACGGGCCGCAGGTGAGTCCAAGGCAGCACCAGCCACGCTCCGGAGGACTGAACGGGGCAGGTGAGAGTAGCCCTCGCCCTGTGGAGCACTTGTGTGGATGTGGAAATTCAGGCAATATTTTTACGAGCAGTGTGCCTCAGTTTCCCTGTGGGCTTTGTCCTGCTATGCAGTGAGTGGGAAAGGAAAGGCACAAAGTGTCTGACTCAATAAGCCACCTGCCTGGAGACCAGCATTCACATCAACTGTGCAGCTAATGTAGCCCCCAAAATGCGTCCACTGTAACAAATTGAAAGCGCAGACCCGCAAGGACAGCGAGCTCAGGCTTAAAATGCTGCTCCTGGAAAACTCCCTCCGACCTGCGTCTGACCCTGGCCAGCAAACCTCTGTGACACCCTCCAGAGGCAAAAGAAAAGCAAAAAAACCAGCCAGCTTCCTCTCCCCTTAGGAGTTGTTCCTCGGGGAAAAAGTTAAAACCGTCTCTCTGGTCTCCACTACCTCCGGCTCCGCGGCTGAGCACTTTCCACGCGGCAGGCACCTCAGGCACCAACCGTGAGTCGGCTGCCCCACTACATGGTGCCGAGGCTCACGGCTTCCAGTTGCCCGCCTCTTTCAGCTCTGCTGCGGCCACCTTTGTCAGTACGGTGCCGAGAGCTGCTACGGTGCCAACAGAACAAGCGGCTGCAGCACCGTCCTTTGATCTTGCGGTACTGCTTTTACAGCCACTGCTCTCAGCACCGAGCCCCCTGAGGTCTCCAGCCTCCCTTGCAGTGCCTACCTCAGGGGCTCCTACTCCACAGAGCCAGCTTGCGCCCCCGGGACTCCCTTTGGAGCAGATGCCCGAGAAGACTCTGCCTCCACCAGCTACATTGGCACCGACTCCTGGTCAGTCAGCTCCACCACAGTTTTTACAGCCAGAGGAATTAAGGGTGTCCCATGCTCCCGACTCTCCTCTTCTCGGCACCAGTGTATCACCGAGACCTTTAGCACTCTACCTTCAGTACTCCCCTACCACTTCAAGCCCCTCCAATGAAGGGTGGGAGGATGAGGAGGAGGAAGAGGAATACGATGACCAGATGTTTCCCTCTCAATACTCTCCCCAGACTCACCTACAACTGGGAGACACATTACAGCATGATCTCCATGTCCTCAAAGCTATCCACACTGGTATGGCAATCCCTGGATGGGACCACCTGTACCCCCCACGGAGCAATGGCCACACTGGGGTCCATGGATCTACACCACACCACACTCAGGTCTTCTGCGGGCTGCCCGGAGGAAAGCTGTCAGACCCGCCGCACTGCCTGCTTACACTGAAACCCAGATAAGACTTGAAGTGGCCGCCACACCCACAGAGGACACTGCCCCACACACCTCTTCTATAGCGATAACACCACAAGATGCCATGGTACCCCCCCCACCTCCCGCTACTCATGAGCTCACTCACTTTCAAGACTTGTTTATCAGAGTAGCAGAAGAGCTCAAGATTACCCTGGAGGAGCAGGGCCGGCTCCAGGGTTTTGGCCGCCCCAAGCAAAAGCCGCGATCGCGATCTGCGGCGGCAATTTGGCAGGAGGTCCTTCGCTCCCAGGCGGAGTGAGGGACCGTCCGCCGAATTGCTGCCGAATACCTGGATGTGCCGCCCCTCTCCGGAGCGGCCGCCCCAAGCACCTGCTTCCAGGGTGCGGAGGGGGTGAGGGCTCTGGCCGAGGGTGCAGGCTCCAGGCTGGGGCAGGGGGCTGGGGTGCGGAGGGGTTGAGGGCTGCGGCTGAGGGTGCGGGCTCCAGGCTGGGGCAGGGGGCTGGGGTGCGGAGGGCTCTGGCTGAAGGTGCGGGTTCCAGGCTGGGGCAGGGGGCTGGGGTGCGGAGGGGGTGAGGGCTGCGGCTGAGGGTGCAGGCTCCAGGCTGGGGCTGAGGTATTCAGAATGCAGGAAGGGGCTCAGGGCTGGAGCAGGGGGTTGGAGTGCGGATGGGGGTGCAGGCTCCGGGTGGGGGTGCAAGCTCCAGGCTGTGGCCGAGGGGGTTGGGGTGTGGGAGTGGGTGGAGGCTTCGGTTGGAGGAGCGGACTCTGGGGTGGGGCTGGGGATGAGTGATTTGGGGTGTGGGAGGGGGGGTCAGGGCTAGGACAGGGAGCTGGGGTGCAGGAAGTGGTGCAGGCTCTGGGAGGAAGCTTCAGCCAAGCAGTGCTTGCCTCACGCGGCTTCCAGAAGTGGCCGGCATGTCTGGTCCCTAGGCAAAGAGGCAAAGGGTCTTGGCATGCTGCCTGCACACCTGGGCACCACCCTCGCAGCTCCCATTGGCCACAGTTCCTGGCAAATGGGACCTGTGGAGCTGGTGCTCGGGACAGGGGCAGTGCCTCTACGCCTAGGAGCCGGATATGCCGGCCACTTCCAGGAGCCACATGGAGCCAGGGCAGGCAGGGAGCCAGCCTTTGCCCCACTGTGCCACAGACTGCCCCCTGCTCACCACTGCTTCATATTTACAAACTTGCTGTTCGCAGTGCAAGCACCTTCTCCCTTGCGATCCCCGCCACCTGCATCGGGCCCCCGCCCGCTCATGTTTCCCGCCCGCTCTGAACCCCCATCGCTGTGTGAACCCAGCGGTGCCGGTTTTGGTGCCCTATGGGGGAGGAGGCAGTGGTTAAAACAGGGGGCTGGGAGTCAGGTCTTAGCTCCAGGTGATGTTGCTCCCGGCTGTGCTCTGCCGACCCTGCTGTGAAATGGGGCTGAGAATGTCTCCTCCAGCTGTGAGCCAGGCGGCCTGGCGAATGGAGGCTTTAGACGCACCTTGCGATGCTTGTGTGGTTGTGGCCATGTAAGTGGAGAGGGCTCTCAGAGCTACACGGGATGCGGAGGGCGACCTTGTGTGGAATACAGCTGCCTTGGACTCAGAACGTGTGCCGATGTAAACTGACTCGTTTCTTTGTGTAATTCTGGATGTGCACTGACCAGAGGGCTGAGGTGTGCGTACACACACACACACACACACACATACACACACGCACGCACACAGATGAGCTGTGCTGGGACCACTGGAGGTCTCTTCT
>NW_027056243.1:0-5931 GCF_011386835.1 Chrysemys picta bellii
AACCCCCTAATTCGAACTAAGGTACGCAACTTCAGCTACGTGAATAACGTAGCTGAAGTTCGAAGTACCTTAGTTCGAACTTACCTCGGTCCACACGCGGCAGGCAGGCTCCCCCGTCGACTCTGCGGTACTCCTCTCGTCTAGCTGGAGTACCGCAGTCCACGGCAAGCACTTCCGGGTTCGACTTATCGCGTCCAGACAAGACGCGATAAGTCGAACCCAGAAGTTCGATCGCTCGCTGCCGAACTACCGGGTAAGTGTAGACCTACCCTTAGATTTTCACCTTTTTTATCAATCAGCTGGCAGAGGACATAAAACCATCACTGGTAAAGTTGGCAGATGAGGTAAAAATTGGGGAGTGGTAAAGAATGGAGAGGACAGCTCACTGATTCAGAGTGACCTAGATCACTTGGTAAACTGGGCGCAAACAGGTGCATTTAAATACGGCTGAATGTAAATGTCTGCATCTAGGCACAAAGAATTTAGGCCATACATAACATGCTGGGGGATGCGGTTCTGGGAAGCAGTGACTCTGAAAAAGATTTTGCGGGTCATGATGAATATTCAGCTGAACACGAACTCACGCTGTGGCCAAAAAAGCTAAAGCTGGGATGCATAAAAAGGGGAATCTCAAGTAGGAGTACAGTGGTTATTTTACCTCTAAATCTGGCACTTGTGTGACTACCGTTGGAATACTGTGTCCTGTTCTAGTGCCCACAATTCAAAAAGGCTGTTGATAAATTGGAGAGGATATTGACAGAAGAGCCACAGTGATTAAAGGATTAGAAAACATGCCTTATAGTGGTAGAATCAAGGAACTAAATCTATTGAGTTTAAGAAACAGAAAGTAAAAGGGTGCGTGATGGAGTTTACCTACCCCGCATTGGTTCAGCAGGGGTTAATCATACATTGTGGGCGGAGGAGGCCATGCCCCCTCATCTCTGCTGGGCATGCTTCAGCTGGAACCAGGATATAAAAGAGAGCCGCTCAGCTCAGGCTGAGATGACTGCCGAAGGGAGCAGAGGTGCATTGCAGGCTCCTGCAGAGAGACTGCCAGTGCTCCAGGATTCAGAGGCCAGCCGGACTGTGGCTGCAACCAACCCCCAGCCACCCAGTGCCAGAGATGGAGGAGAGACCACAGAATCCCGGAGACTACCAGCTGCTGAAGAACGGGTGGGAAGTAGCCTAGGTGGATTAAGCACTGATCCAGTTGAGGTACCAGGCTTTGACTCGGCATGTTTGGGAAGGATCCCCTCTGAGCTGGAGGCAGATACCCCTGCGGCAAGACAGGGCCCTGGGCTGGGACCTGTGGAATAGGTAGGAGCCAGTGGAGAAGGACTGGCCACTAGGCAACACTTCCCTGCCGCAAAAGGTGGTTCTATTGACTCTGGCCACTAGGCCGCATTGCCCTGCTGCCAAGGGCGGTTCCATTGACTCTGGCCACTAGGCCGCACTGCCATACCCAGAAGGGCAGCCCTAGTGACTCACGCTGTTGGGCTGTGGACCCTCACCGAAGGGCTGCTGCACTGATCCCGACCATTAGGCTATGCTGCCCTAGGAGCCAGGACTGCTGCGGTGACTAGGGAGACTAGGCCAGTTGGGCCGCCCCAGATCTACTTCAATTCCTCCACAACCTGGTACCACCCTGACTGGGTGGACCTATCCTGTGACAGGGTGACTTAATGACAGTCTATAATATCTTACACGAGGGATTCATGTTTTATAATGGGCTCTTCAGTTTAGCAGAGAAAGGTGTAACTTGATCCAATGGCTAGAAACTGAAGCGAGACACATTCAGACTGGAAATACGGCGTACATTTTTAATGGTGAGATAATTAACCATTAGAACCATTTACCAAGGGCCGAGGTGGATTCTCCCTCACTGACAGTTTTTATATCGAGATTGGGATGTTTTTCTAAAAGCTCTGCTCTGGGAATTATTCTGGGCAAGGTCTATGGCCTGTGTTGTACCGGAGGTCAGACTAGATGATGGCAATAATCCGTTCCAGCCTTGGAATCTAGGAATCCCCTGAAGCTGCTTCAATCACTACATATTGCTCCTGTGTGTGCCATCATCTGACTTTCACCCTCTGTTGCAGAGTCTGAGCCAGCTCTTGAAGGTCTCTTTTGAAAATAAGATCCCTCTACCTAAAAGGAAGTTTCAAGCCATCTGCAGTGCTCTGCACAACCAGGTGAGGGGTGGTTTTGCTTGGATCCCTTGAGTTTAGGCACAGCAGATCTGAAGCATATTAACAATAAAAATCTATCGAATGATAGTGCAGAGCCTGGGCACCTCCTCATGCCTTACTGATTTCTGCAGGCTCAAGAGTAAGCAGGTAGCGGTCTCATTTTCTTAGCTAATATCCAGCTCAGTTTGTAAAGCAATTTCACCATAAGCCGATTATCAGGGGAGTCAGAGTTGTATAGTAAAAACTGTGGCTGTGTCTTGATTAGATCAGCTCTGCTGCTCAAAACCCTTTAGCTTCTCTTATCAAATGTATTGGTCATTGTGTTTGATTCTTGCTGTGCATTCAGTACCATCTACCTGGGGTTCAGATCTCTATTTGGACAAGTAGGAAGTGGAAGCTTAGAAATTAATTGAACCTTTTCTTTTCAATTGCTTCTGATTAGTTTTTCTTTGACCATTTCCCTTCTTCCCACAGATCTGTTCTCAAGCTAAGCCGCTCAGCACGGAAAATCACGCAGAGCTGTTGGATTGTGTAGTTCTGCTAGGTAAGGGGAAGAGACTCTGAGTTGCACAGTGGTTTCCTTGTAACTTCCTTTGTCAGGTATGGTAAGAATAAGAGTTCTGTTGTCAGTGAGGATGTGATTTGTTCCCTTGCAGCCCGTTCTTCTCCTGATGATCTGATAGCATTTCTGCACTCGCAGCTGGAGATTGAGAATGAGGCTGTTCGTGTGGCCTCTTTGAATCTGCTCAGTGCCATTGTTGGTGCCGACTGTAAGTAACACAGGAGCAACTGTGCCAGCTGCCCTCTTGGCCGACATGCTGAGGGTTAAGTTGGGGACATCCAGAGCAGGGCCGGCTTTAGGAAGTGCGGGGTCTGATTTGTGGGACTTGTACTCACCAGGCGGCGCTCCGAGTCTTTGGCAGCAGGTCCTTCATTCGCTCCGAGTCTTCGGTGGCACTTCGGCGGTGGCTCCTTCATGTGCTGCCGAAGAGCCGGAGGGAGTGAAGGACCCGCCACTGAAGTGCCGCCAAAGACCCCGAGCGCCGCCGGGTGAGTAAAAATTGAAAAGGCCACTGGGCACGGGACCCTGTTAGGCGTGGAGTGCAGGGCCCTCTTAGGCACAGGAGAATCGGGGGAATCGGCCTAAAGCCGGCCCTGATCCAGAGCTAAAAGCATGAGCTACTATAGATTGAGCTAAAGAACCAAGGCTTTGTAGGCATGGCAGGGCTGTAACAGACTCATCGCCTCTGCAAATGGGGCACTGAGGCTCTATAACACACAGTCACCAGTGGTTTGGATATCCACTAAGGAACCAAATGCTGCTATAAGTTACCCCCGTATGGCCACCCAGAAATCAACAGGTTCAACTAAGTGCTGAATGTAGCCCAAGGTATTTTTCAACTTCAAATACAGAAGTTAACTTGGGGCTAATGCATGTTAACAATAATCAGATACAAATAAAATAGGACTCCTGACTCGATATTCATCAGTATTATACACTATAGATTCTGAGTTCTGTTATACTGGTGTAAACACAGATTAACTTCAGTGACCCCAGTCTATCTAATGCTTTTATAAGATTTCCATCATGGTAGTATGATGGCACTATTTATAGAAGTGGAATTACTTTAGATTTACACTGGTGTAACTGAGACCAGAGTCTGGTCCTATGTTTTTCCCACTGATTCTGTAGATGAGAGAAGCTCGGTACTATTCTTAAATAGGGCCCTTTGAAATCCAGGATTAATTCCAATGTGGAAAGTGAGTGAGTGGAACAAAGAAGTACTGTACACCTCTCCTTATCTTTCAGTGCCCGAGACAAGAGTTAAAAAGTTTCTGATTGTGAAGGCAGTGAAATCCACTCTCAGTGATCAGAATGCTAAGGTAAGATTGTGTGTGGAGCAGTGAAATATTTCAGTTTTTTTCAATGATATGGGATGAATGGATATCTGGGTGGAGCTTTCATTCAGATCCAGGGGAGAGACTGCAGACTAGAGAAGGCATGTCATTCTCCTGCCAGTGTTAAATGTAGCCATGTTTATAATCCAAGGAGATAAACTCAAAAGCATAAGGACTCTCCTATCCTATCTCCTATATCAGGCAGAAGGGATAACAAGAACTCTTGTGTGTAATCTCTACCCTTGCAGGTGAGGAAGGCAGTTCTTCATTTCATCAGGAGGCTGCTCAGTTCAGGAAGTGTGGAGAATTGTGCAGCATGGGATATGGTAGCATATGTTTTCCACGAGTTCAGTGTGTCCACCAGCAAACTGGTAAGGAGAGTTCTTAACACGTAGGACTCGGTCCTACCATTCTTGCATGCTGATTGCTCCCCTTGCCTTCCGTGGGAGTTTTGACTCAAGGACAGCTGGACTGAATGATTAGAGCCAGAATCTGATCAGTTATATTGGTGTAAAGTCAAGGTAACTCCACTGACTTTAGTGGCGTTACTCTGGATTTATACTAGTGTAACAGAGATCAGAATCTCACACTGGATATTTACATCTAACAGAGTCATCTAGGTTACTCAAACCTCTGATGAGACACTGAAAATTCTGAAAACACCATTTTTCAGTGAAATGTTCTTGTACAAGGAAGCACATCTTTTTGTTTTCAATAGACTCTCCAGAGAACATAATGATGCCCAATTCTGTGGCTGTTGAAGCATACATAAACTATCAGCAAAACACCGAGGTTATGCAGGCTGCATCCCAGACTGGCAGGAGCCTGGAAAAGCTTGCTGCCTATTTCCCTCACTACATACTCTACTCTACATGTACTAGTTTAAAAATATCTTCAATCCGTATTTCTATCCATGGACACAGCCAGGGGCTCCAGACACTTTGTGCTCCATGACTGGATCCATGATATGTATTAACATAAACAGTTCAACTTTACAGTAAGTTGTTGATAGAATCACACTCACTACACACAGAATGACCCAAGCTGGTTGGGGCATCAGAACAAACAGAGTGGACCCCCCTGGTTCTGCATATTTATTTCCATTGGGCAGAGACTGAATATTTTTCCTCAGAGATAAAAAGATGAAACAGTTTTTCAAATTTAAAAAATTTTAACACTGTTGGGGGAACTCTATTGTGTTCAGTGAATCATTCCCTTCACTTTAGGGTTTTCCTAAGCCTGGGATCTGACCCACCAGTTAGGAGTTTCTATTATGCTCTTCCCTTCAGACGTTTGTGCACTTCCAGTGCAATATAAAAGCAGGCATAGGTCAATGTTCAAGATGGCTTTGTAAGAGAAGGACACTGATTCTATAGCCAGTGTCTTGCTACTAGCTCATAAGTTCTATATAGCTATCTCACAGCAGGGTACAACACTTCTCACCCAGGCTATTGAGGAAGAAAGCACTATCCAAACCCTGTGCATTGACATCCTGCAATGTCTGGACACCTCAGTCAGTGGAATGTCCCAAGTAAGTGACCTATTGCTACTGCTTCTTGAAATAGGGACATTCTTCCTTACATTCCTTGTACCTCTCCACAAGGAAGCTTTTTGCATAGTCAGCATAATGGAGGAACAGCATGTCAAATTCATGTCAGGGATGGTGTGACCCCTTCATCATGGAGTATGTGGTTCACATTAGAGAAAAGATATAAAGCAACTTACCTGGAAGGAATCATGTTGCAGAGATCTTCCCTTAATTCTTTCCACTGTCTGAACCCCCCCTTCTGAAATTTAGATTTGGTGATCCTGGATTTGAACAGATACTGGGGCTGGAACTGTG
>NW_027056244.1:0-5928 GCF_011386835.1 Chrysemys picta bellii
CTGTATTGTAGATAGTCCTTTCTGGCCATAGAAAGCTACAGCTATGAAGAACGACTAAGAAGAACATGCCACCGTTTGTGTTGTGTTCCACGGATCGGAATACCAGCATTTTCCTGCATGTGTGTCAGCTGTGGATGACTGGGAGCAGCTTGGCAGAGATGTGACTGTGATACGAAGAGAGGTGCATGTAAAACTTGGGGGCCTAGTCTGCCTCATGCCCGTGCTAAGGGCTGGAGGCTGGGTCCATGAAGGTGCACAAGGGTGAGTTCTTGTCACCGAGATTGTCAGCAGCCTGGTGCCACACGTGCTAGTGATCCTCAGGGCTCAGTGAGAGCTAAGCGAAGTCCGCGACTCAGGAGGAATCCTCGGGGCGAGGGGAAAGGGGTGATCTCACTTTGCAGGTCCGAGCTGGTTTGTGTGGAGTGGGAGCAGTGTCTGAGTGCCGTCCAGGGGTCAGAAGTGCTCCTTGTGTCGCTGGAGCCAGAGCCGTCCCTTGAGTAGGGCAAATCGGGGCAACCGCTCCAGGCCCTACGTTTTGGGGGCCCCCGTGCTCTGATAAAATAGGGACTGTCCCGATATTCAGCCCTTTGTCCCACGTCCTGACCGATGTACAATCGGGATGCCATTTGTCCCAATATTCAGGTGAGGTGGGAGGGTGAGCGGGGTGAAGAGGTGAGTGGCAGGCAGGTGGAAGGGGAGTAAGGAGGGGGAGGGGTGGGCGGCTGGACGGCGAGGAGGAGAGCAGCGGACTAGTGGAGTGCTGGACAGGTGGCAAGGAAACTAACGGGGAGGCTAGAGTCAACCAGGTGGGTGAAGAGACGAGCGGCAGGCGGGTGTGCGGACAGCGAGGAGGCGGCAAGGGACGGCCCGGCGGCCGGCAAGGAGGCTGATTTGTCCTAGGCCCCGCACCCCCCTAGGGACAGCCCTTGCTGGAGCGCATCCACACTAGCAGCTCTTGCAACGACAAAGAAAGCAGTGCACTGTGGTAGCTATCCCACTGTGCAACTGGCTGCAGGGTGCTTTGGGAATGGTTGCAATGCCTCATGGGGCAGGTACAGCATCTCATGATGCAGGTTTCTCAATCCCATTGTTCCATGGGCATCCTACTAGATTGCCAGCCACTTTTTAACTGAAGTGCGGGGGGGGGGGGGGGAGAGGAAGAGTGTGTGACGGAGTGTGAGTGCTGGGGGAAAGTGAGTGTGTTGGAATGTTGTGTCCACGGGCGCCGACTCCCTGGGTGCTCCGGGGCTGTCCTGCCCCGCCCCAGCTCACCTCCGCTCCACCTCCTCCCCTGAGCGTGCCGCGGCTCTGCTTCTCCCCCATCCCTCCCAGCCACGAAACAGCTGATTTGCAGCAGCAAGCACTGGGAGGGGAGGGGGAACGCGGCATGCTTGGGGAAGAGACGGGGCCGGGATTTGGGGAAGGGGTTGTGATGGGGACCGGGCAGAGCGGGACTGGGGGTGAGCACCCACCGGCACCTGGAAAAGTTGGCACCTATGGTTGTGTCCTAAGTTCAGACAGCTGCCAAAAGCAAACTATCCTGAGGCAGGGGGAAACCCCTGACACCAGCCCCTGGCTCCCTCTCTGGCTTTGCACAGCATGTTACACACACACACACACCCCTGCCTGCCTGCCTCTGTGTACGTACTGTGGGAGACAGCAGGAACATTCCACGTTAAAGATTTGCTCTATGATTCCAGGAGCAGCACAGCACGCCAGCTGTCAGAAGGGAAGAGACACATGCCTGCAAAACTGCAGAGTTCAAAACAATGAGCAGCGCGGTCACTGCAGGCATTGTGGGACATCTCCAGAGGACAATGACAGTGATAAAAGCAAACAAGGTGTTTGCACTTTGGCAATAAAACCTTTGCGCAAAAAGCCTTATCACTCTCATGGAGATGGTTTGATTACAGCGCTGCAACAGAGGAGTTTCGTCGCAAAAGGTGGCTTTGCAGCGCGTACACTTCTACTGTTTCATTGCCAAAAGCTGCCTTTTAGCAAAAAAACTTGGCCATGTAAATCAGGCCTTAGTCTTTGCAGAGTATGAGCTCTCTAGGGCAGGGAGTTCATCTCTGTCTGTGTTTGGAAAGTCCCTGGCACGGTTGGGTACTACCACAATCTAAATGATAACACTCTCCTCCAAAGTGTCGCAGGTTTTTCATACTGCACCTACTTCTACAGGCTAGAGATTCAACCCACAAGAACTGTTTACCTACTAAAACTTTTCATATGGAGCATATTCACTGTGTGGTAAAACAACAGTTGTTTTATATCTTTACAAGTCAGGTGGGAGTTTTATGCCACTTATGACATGTTACAATATCCACTATAAGGGAAGTCTTTTCACAACCTCATTTAAATATCATTTAGCCAGTAAGAGACCCCAAGTCTGAGATTTGAGTTGACTGAATCGCTCCCACCTTGTCAACATTTGTACTTTGTGCCAGTGCTACAGGAGAAAGCGGACAGGGAGAGCCCAGAGTATCACCAATATTTAAACTACAAGAATCATTTGAAATCCCATTCCCTTTTGGAACTTCTCTGCTTTCCATTCCCAGCATCCCCACTGACCGCTTTCAAACACTTCCATAATAATTACCGTATATGGACCATTAACCATTTAGTTATGATACTACAGTTCTCAGTGTACCACAAAGTAGTGTAAGATCAGAGACCACTGAGGCCCTTCTAGCACCAAAGCCATTTGATCATACATGAGGGCAGGTAGCTTTGGAAAATATTGATTTGCTGAATATCTAATGTTTATCCAGACATACACAGGCTAGAATTTTCTCCTACTCTGACGCAACCCCGATGTGACTCAGCATTTTGTGTTTCTGATATTAGTTTTAAAAGAGCAATAGTGTTTCTAGCACTGTTGGAAGAGTCTTTGGATGTAGATTTCAGTAACATACTAAATGTAATCTTAATGCCTAGAAACTAATGCTTGTTGCAGATTTATACTGCATTCCTGGGCCTAATTCAGAAAAGTGCTAAACATTCACAATCCCAAGAGCGAATAGTAGTGGGTGCCGGGCACCACTCTGGATCAGGCCTTTGTGTGATTGTATGACCTCCAGCTCAATCACAAAACCTCAGTGCCAAGGAGTACAGTGTATACTTAGAACAAAGACTTCAATGGAACCCTTAAAAGGAAACAAATTTAATTACACTAAAGGCCATTAAAGTACTGCTATGGGAATAAAGAAGTTAAAAATTTTTAGTAAATTAGGATTACCCATTTAACATACTCCCATTATACCTTATCTCTAATGTACTGTAGTTAAAATCCCAAAGCAAAGAAGATTGAAAGTACTCCGCAAACAGAGATTAAATCAAAAGCCTTTCTGCTTCAGAAGTAAGTTTTAGCTGGCTCCTCGAGATCATCACAGTAGCATACCTAACCACAGAAAGTAAACAACCAAAAACAGCGTCTTTACAGAGTAAATACCAACTAGTTTGACTTTCAATAACCCACACACAAAACATAATTCACACGATACAGCACTAGAAAAAGACTGATTCCCTAGTGCATAAAATGAAACTTTACACTTCCTGCCAAGACCGTTTATTCTGTCAGCCAATCCAAGCTCACTCACACTTTCAGCAAACCAAAACACAGAGGCAGCATGCAGTTTTCAAGCCTTTGGAGCGTCAACAGCTCCAAACTCACCACCACACAGGTCAAAAAGTGAAGTGACTAATTAACTTCCTTTGCATCAAAAAGACATTTATTTAGTAAACAAGGCCACTAGACTTTTTTCCTTCAGAAGTTTCATCATCCCTATCACTACTATAGCTAAACCAAGTGCCAACACGGATTCTGCTCTACAGAAGCTTTTATACTGCGCTCATTGCCATAGTATCTGAGCATCTTCCAATAAGTGTGTTAAGCAACATGACTATACATCTGTCATGTGGTTGTTCGCTCTTCCTCTCCCCAGAAGAAAGTGTGTGCAGTGGAGTGTTGTTTTGGTAGGAGTTTTTTTTAATTAACCAAATATACCTTTTGCTATAGATTTACATTAGAGAAGGCAAGGTCAAGAAATGCACCTGGCACTTCACGCAAAACGCTGTGCAGTTTGTGAAGGTTCTTAGTTCCTGGGGGAGCTCATTTCCCAGTCTTGGACCACTCCTGGAGAAGATTCCGTCTTCCGCACAGATAATCTTTATACTCTTACGGTTGAGAATTCTGGTGTGCCAGAGGAAAGCAGTTGTCAATCATGGCCTTTGGCCTAGAGCTTCAGACAATCTTTTCAATATCCTGGGCCCAGGCTGTGTAACACTTTCAAGGTTCAATGGCAAAAGAATGTTAATGCAGAGTTAAGATTGCTTGGCAGTATATCGTCCTCTTGCAGAATACTGAAATGAGCAAAACTCAAACTTCTGAAAACCAGGAAATGCACAGTTAAGATTCAAAGGGAGGCCCCATTAATTTTGTTAGGCCCAGGTTAGGATCCAATGGGGAAACAAATACTTGCACCTGAAGCTATAATCTGTCCAACCCTTTTAGAAATCTGATAGTTATGGGGTTGGAAAAAAAGTGAGCACTCACCCACTGGAGGGTGGAATGCTGCAATGGCTGCCAAATGTACTTTAATGGAACTAACTAACTGTCAGGCCTTGATGTTTTAGGTGCAACAAATAATCCAAAATGTGGTTAATGGAAGCATGCACTGGAGACACATTTCTCTGCTGAGATCAAATAGAGAAACGTTTCCATTTGGCCAGGTAAGCATGCCTAATTGAAGCTTTCTGCTGTTCAGAAGCACCTCCTTCATATCTTTCAAGCAAGCCACAAAGCATCGCCGCTGTTAAGTGGAGGGTCTGCAGATCTCTTCCCTTGAATGTGTAAAACTGCTGCCATCCTTTTAAGCAGTTCTTAATGAGCCTTGTTATCTTCTTGTGGTCAAGAAAAGCTCACCACCTCATCTGGTGATGAGGAACACAAACACACCAGGACACTGAGGCAATGACTAGTCTGCCTCTTGTAGCGGAGGAGCTGTCTGAACATCTTCCAGTTGCTCAGTCCCGGTCAGAGAATGTTGTCTGCAGTGCAGATAATCTTTGATGAAGCCAGCTCAGACAAGTGAGGAGAAGTCCTAGCAGCAGGAGAGAGACCCCACCGTGTCCAGAATAGCCACTGACATGGTGATGGAAAGTCCCATGGTTACACAGGCCATTGCCCCTTGAGATGTGCCCACTGCTGGGACATCCACAGATCCCACGGGGCTCTGATGCAGGGAAAGCTTCCCACCTGGTGTGGGACACAATAGGACCCATTTCCAGATCCAACGAAGATGACTCAATCATGCGATAATGGTGGAGCAGAACTCTGTGGACAGGAGACCAGTAAGCCAAACCCAGAAATGGTGGCAACAGGGATATTAACGGTGGCAAGCCCCTAGAATGTACAGGCCTCCTAGGCACCAGAAGTAGCATCAGTACTGTATGCTCTTGCAGAGGTGGTGTAGGGACCAGTTTCCAGTGAGGGCTGAAACCCTTCCTGAACCACAAGGGACACTGGTACCAAGAGGTTCGGTAATTCTCTGGTGGCGGTGTACCCTTCTGGTGTAGTCAATATCGAAATTGGATCTTGGGTCTGACACAGACACTTCAGGAATCGGCCTCAAACAGATCTGGCACAGGTTCTGGGCTTGACAAACCCCCCTTTGCAGCAGATGAGCATGCTGGAGAATGCTTCCCTTCAGAGTCCCTCTCAGAATTCTTGCTTTTAGATGGCCTGGGTACCGAAGTTCTTTCTGGACAACATACCATGTCCTTGGCAGATCTGGGTCTCTTCATCAGTTCTAGAGATACAGAACACAGTGCCAAGGCCTCTCAGGAGGTACGCTCTGTACAGATGGAGCCGCACTTGGAGTGCACTCTGAACCCAACAGCTCCAATGGAGGGCCAAGTGCTGCCTCC
>NW_027056245.1:0-5924 GCF_011386835.1 Chrysemys picta bellii
TTTTCTAAAAGCAATGAACATTGTTATGAACAAACTAAACCTCTGTAACTGATAAACTGAAAATATTTTCTGTTTCAGTGAGTTAAATATGTAGTAATCTGGAATGATAACTTTATGAAGGTTTAGAGTACATTTAAAATATAAAATCAGCTTAGAAATACTGATTAAGAAAATGTAAAACAGAAAAGAGCTGCATCATGTATTCCATAATATTTAATGTTGTATTCAGAAAGACAGCTTACTCACCCGTACTACAAAGTTTTCAAAATAAATGACTGACAAACTTCAGGGCATATCAAAAAACCTGTGACTGACATTTTTTATTCCCAAGTTTAGTGCTTTTAATTAGGTACCTTCTGCATGTCCATTTCACGTGAGGGAGAAGATACAGGGATCTTCCTGGAGAACTGTGACTCTAAGCCACCGTGAGGCGGGACGGGCATCTTGTTATTCTTTCTGCTTTGTGCCTCCGCCCCCGCCGGGCTGCAAGCTCAGGCTGCCGTCAGGCATAGGGGCACCAGTTTAATAATAATGCATAGGGCCCCATAAATCCTAAGGATGGCCCTAGGGGGAGCCAAAAAGCGGTGCCCTGGCTTGGCAGGGAGGAACCGCCTTCCGGAAACACCAGAGAGCCAGAACGTCGGCTTGTGGGGGCAGCGAGCCCCCACCATGGAGGAGCTGGTGCGGCGCGGGGGGGAGGAGCCCTGCAAAGGTGGCAGCGCCGCTAGCGGGGAGCAGCCGTGCCCCTTGCCCCTCCTGCCCAGGTTGCGGACAGGAGTCCCCCCGGGGGCGCCTGCAGCTGCAGCAGATGCATGAGGGCAGAGGACCCCGTGCGCCCCCCAGCTCTCCCCTCGCTGTGCTCGGGGTCTGCGGCTCCCGGGCATGTGAGCCACTGCCGGGGCACGGAGCCCGGAGACTGCTCTTGGAGTGGCAGCAATGGTGGCAGCTCACACTCCCGGGAGCCGCAAAGCCTGAGCGCAGCGAGGAAGGAGCCGGGGGACGCATGGGGTCCACTGCCCGCATGCATCGACTGCATGGAGCAACAGTGACACTTTGTGGCCACGCGGGGTAATGCACGAGCATTTCCTTAAGGAGCAACAGTGACACCATATGGCTATGCGGGGTAATGCACACAGCATTTCCTTCATGGAGCAACAGTGACACCATGTGGTCATGCGAGGTAATGCCCAGAGCATTTTCTGCAGCGAACAACAGTGACACTGTGTGGCCATGTGAGGTACTGCACAGGGCATTTCCCTCATGGAGCAACAGTGACACTGTGTGGCCACATGGGGTAATGCACACAGCATTTCCTTCATGGAGCAACACTGACACTGTGTGGCCACCGAAGGTAATGCACAGAGCATTTCCTTCATGGAGCAACAGTGACACCATGTAGCCACGCGAGGAAATGCACAGAGTATTTTCTGCATCGAACAACAGTGACACTGTGTGGCCATGTGAGGTAATGCACAAGGCATTTCCTTCATGGAGCAACAGTGACACTGTGTGGCCATCGAAGATAATGCAGAGAGCATTTTCTGCAGCGAACAACAGTGACACCATGTGGTCATGCGAGGTAATGCCCAGAGCATTTTCTGCAGCGAACAACAGTGACACTGTGTGGCCATGTGAGGTACTGCACAGGGCATTTCCTTCATGGAGCAACAGTGACACTGTGTGGCCACACGGGGTAATGCACAGAGCATTTCCTTCATGGAACAACAGTGACACTGTGTGGCCACGCGAGGTAAAGAACAGAGCATTTCCTGAATGGAGCAACAGTGACACCGTGTGGCCACCCAAGGTAATGCACAGAGCATTTCCTTCATTGAGCAACAGTGACACTGTGTGGCCACGTGGGGTAATGCACGAGCATTTCCTTCATGGAGCAACAGTGACACTGTGTGGCCACGTGGGGTAATGCACGAGCATTTCCTTAAGGAGAAACAGTGACACTGTGTGGCCATGTGAGGTAATGCACAAGGAATTTCCTTCATGGGCAACAGTGACACTGTGTGGCCATCGAAGATAATGCAGAGAGCATTTCCTTCAAGGAGCAACAGTGACACCATGTGGTCATGCGAGGTAATGCCCAGAGCATTTTCTGCAGCGAACAACAGTGACACTGTGTGGCCATGTGAGGTACTGCACAGGGCATTTCCTTCATGGAGCAACAGTGACACTGTGTGGCCACACGGGGTAATGCACAGAGCATTTCCTTCATGGAGCAACAGTGACACTGTGTGGCCACGCGAGGTAATGCACAGAGCATTTCCTTCATGGAGCAACAGTGACACTGTGTGGCCACGTGGGGTAATGCACGAGCATTTCCTTCATGGAGCAACAGTGACACTGTGTGGCCACGTGGGGTAATGCACGAGCATTTCCTTAAGGAGAAACAGTGACACTGTGTGGCCATGTGAGGTAATGCACAAGGGATTTCCTTCATGGAGCAACAGTGACACTGTGTGGCCATCGAAGATAGTGCAGAGAGCATTTCCTTCAAGGAGCAACAGTGACACCATGTGGTCATGCGAGGTAATGCCCAGAGCATTTTCTGCAGCGAACAACGGTGACACTGTGTGGCCATGTGAGGTACTGCACAGGGCATTTCCTTCATGGAGCAACAGTGACACTGTGTGGCCATCGAAGATAATGCAGAGAGCATTTCCTTCAAGGAGCAACAGTGACACCATGTGGTCATGCGAGGTAATGCCCAGAGCATTTTCTGCAGCGAACAACAGTGACACTGTGTGGCCATGTGAGGTACTGCACAGGGCATTTCCTTCATGGAGCAACAGTGACACTGTGTGGCCACACGGGGTAATGCACAGAGCATTTCCTTCATGGAACAACAGTGACACTGTGTGGCCACGCGAGGTAATGAACAGAGCATTTCCTGAATGGAGCAACAGTAACACCGTGTGGCCACCCAAGGTAATGCACAGAGCATTTCCTTCATGGAGCAACAGTGACACTGTGTGGCCACGTGGGGTAATGCACGAGCATTTCCTTCATGGAGCAACAGTGACACTGTGTGGCCACGTGGGGTAATGCACAAGCATTTCCTTAAGGAGAAACAGTGACACTGTGTGGCCATGTGAGGTAAGACACAAGGCATTTCCTTCATGGAGCAACAGTGACACTGTGTGGCCATCGAAGATAATGCAGAGAGCATTTCCTTCAAGGAGCAACAGTGACACCATGTGGTCATGCGAGGTAATGCCCAGAGCATTTTCTGCAGCGAACAACAGTGACACTGTGTGGCCATGTGAGGTACTGCACAGGGCATTTCCTTCATGGAGCAACAGTGACACTGTGTGGCCACACGGGGTAATGCACAGAGCATTTCCTTCATGGAACAACAGTGACACTGTGTGGCCACACGGGGTAATGCACAGAGCATTTCCTTCATGGAACAACAGTGACACTGTGGCCACACGGGGTAATGCACAAAGCATTTCCTTCATGGAGCAACAGTGACACTGTGTGGCCACACGGGGTAATGCACAAAGCATTTCCTTCATGGAGCAACAGTGACACTGTGTGGCCATCGAAGACAATGCAGAGAGCATTTCCTTCAAGGAGCAACAGTGACACCATGTGGTCATGCGAGGTAATGCCCAGAGCATTTTCTGCAGCGAACAACAGTGACACTGTGTGGCCATGTGAAGTACTGCACAGGGCATTTCCTTCATGGAGCAACAGTGACACTTTGTGGCCACACGGGGTAATGCAGAGAGCATTTCCTTCATGGAACAACAGTGACACTGTGTGGCCACGCGAGGTAATGAACAGAGCATTTCCTGAATGGAGCAACAGTGCCACCGTGTGGCCACCCAAGGTAATGCACAGAGCATTTCCTTCATGGAGCAACAGGGACACTGTGTGGCCACGTGGGGTAATGCAGTGACCATTTCCTTAAGAAATAACAGTGACAGTGGGTGGCCACGTGGGGTAATGCACAAACCATTTTCTACATGGAGCAACAGTGACACTGTCTGGCCACGCGAGCTAAAGCACAGAGCATTTCCTTCATGGAGCAAGAGTGACACTGTGTGGCCATGCAGAGTAATGCACAGAGCATTTCCTTCATGGAACAACAGTGACACTGTGTGGCCATCGAAGATAATGCAGAGAGCATTTTCTGCAGCGAACAACAGTGACACCATGTGGTCATGCGAGGTAATGCCCAGAGCATTTTCTGCAGCGAACAACAGTGACACTGTGTGGCCATGTGAGGTACTGCACAGGGCATTTCCTTCATGGAGCAACAGTGACACTGTGTGGCCACACGGGGTAATGCACAGAGCATTTCCTTCATGGAACAACAGTGACACTGTGTGGCCACACGGGGTAATGCACAGAGCATTTCCTTCATGGAACAACAGTGACACTGTGTGGCCACGCGAGGTAATGAACAGAGCATTTCCTGAATGGAGCAACAGTGACACCGTGTGGCCACCCAAGGTAATGCACAGAGCATTTCCTTCATTGAGCAACAGTGACACTGTGTGGCCACGTGGGGTAATGCACGAGCATTTCCTTAAGGAGAAACAGTGACACTGTGTGGCCATGTGAGGTAATGCACAAGGCATTTCCTTCATGGAGCAACAGTGACACTGTGTGGCCATCGAAGATAATGCAGAGAGCATTTCCTTCAAGGAGCAACAGTGACACCATGTGGTCATGCGAGGTAATGCCCAGAGCATTTTCTGCAGCGAACAACAGTGACACTTTGTGGCCATGTGAGGTACTGCACAGGGCATTTCCTTCATGGAGCAACAGTGACACTGTGTGGCCACACGGGGTAATGCACAGAGCATTTCCTTCATGGAACAACAGTGACACTGTGTGGCCACGCGAGGTAATGAACAGAGCATTTCCTGAATGGAGCAACAGTGACACCGTGTGGCCACCCAAGGTAATGCATAGAGCATTTCCTTCATGGAGCAACAGTGACACTGTGTGGCCATGCAGGGTAATGCACAGAGCATTTCCTTAAGGAGCAACAGTGACACTGGGTGGCTACACGGGGAAATGCACAGAGCATTTTCTGCATGGAGCAACAGTGACACTGTGTGGCCACGCGAGATAATGAACGGAGCATTTCCTTCATGGAACAACAGTGACAGTGTGTGGCCACGTGGGGTAATGCACGAGCATTTCCTTAAGGAGGAACAAGTATCAGGGGGTAGCCGTGTTAGTCTGTATCTACAAAAATAAAAAGGAGTCTGGTGGCACCTTAAAGACTAACAGATTTATTGGGACATAAGCTTTCGTGGGTAAAAACCTCACTTCTTCAGATGCATAGAGTGAAAGTTACAGATGCAGGCATTATATACTGACACATGAAGAGCAGGGAGTTACTTCGCAAGTGGAGAACCAGTGTTGACAGGGCCAATTCAATCAGGGTGGATGTAGTCCACTCCCAATAAGAGATGAGGAGGTGTCAATTCCAGGAGAGGAAAAGTTGCTTCTGTAATGAGCCAGGCACTCCAGTCCCTATTCAAGCCCCGATTAATGGTGTTAAATTTTCAAATGAATTTTAGTTATGCTGTTTCTCTTTGAAGTCTGTTTCTGAAGTTTTTTTGTTCAATGATAGTGACTTTTAAATCTGTAATATAATGACCAGGGAGATTGAAGTGTTCACTTACTGGCTTATGTATGTTACCATTCCTGATGTCCCATTTGTGTCCATTTATTCTTTTGCGGAGGGACTGTCCGGTTTGGCCAATGTACATGGCAGAGGGGCATTGCTGGCACATGATGGCATATATAACATTAGTGGATGTGCGGGTGAATGAGCCCTTGATGGTGTGGCTGATGTGGTTGGGTCCAAAACCCCAGAACTCCGACTAGGGGTATTCTATCTGCTACCCAACATCCATAAACCCGGAAACCCTGGACGCTCCATCATC
>NW_027056246.1:0-5924 GCF_011386835.1 Chrysemys picta bellii
ACTCCCCCATTCCTCCTTGGCTTGTGCAGGCATCACCCTGGTGGTGATCACGGCCATGTAAGTCTGTGCGTAGGGTGTGAGCCCTCCAGGGCAGGGTCAGTGAACTATTCCGTGTCTGTACAGCGCCTACCACAGGGAGGCCAGGCTATTAGGTGCTACCTCCATAGACCCGTCATTCAAATGGGAAGGTGCCAATCCATCTCCAGAGCCGTTCCTTAGTCTGAATCGAGCTGAACCTTTTGCCAGGTGGTGCTTGCGTGTATTACGGTTTTTCACAGAGTCCATGGCCGGAAGGGAGCAGTGACCATCCAGTCTGACTCCCTGCATAGTGCACCCCCCACCATAAACCCAACAGCAGATCGCTCAGAAAAAACCTCCCCTCTGGATTTAAAAATTGCTAGGGATGGAGAAGCCACCACAGCTCCAGGGTGGAAGGATGGCTCAGTGGTTAGGGCACTCGCCAGAGACCCGGGTTTGATACCCTGACGTCCTGCCTGACCTTGAGCAAGCAAACCCCTTAGTGTCTCTGGGGCTCCATTTGTCCAATGGAGATGGCAGCACTGCCCTATCTTGGGGGGGTTGGGGAAGGGAGGTGAGGATAAATACAATGAAGACTGGGAGTGCTCAGATTCTGCTGAGGGGGGCCTTAGATGGACAGACGTGGCCCCTTTGTGCTGGGCACTGCACGCTTGCATAACAAAAAGCAGGGCCCTGCTCCAACAAGCTTGCTGTCGAAGTCACTGACTGATATAAGCCTTTCCAGCCCAAAGCCCACGACCAGGGGGTGCTTTCGGTGAAACAGGACGGTGGCGGCGCTTGGTGGGATTCACCCGGAAGTGAAGCAGGCATTTGTGAAAGCCAAGACAGCGTGTCGTACACATGGCAGTCGCCTCGCCCAAACGGTGAAGTGCAGCTACCTCTTGGGGGGGGAGGTAGCAGCTGTTTGACAGTGCACAGGGACATGATGCTGGGTGACAAGGAGGGAATGAGGGGTCCCACTGAAGCGCTTAACTGGCTGTATTCCTGCCCCTGCTCCTATGGCCCTTGCGGGAGTGTTTAAATCCCTTTTCTGCAATATATTTACAGTCAAATGAGCTGCTATTTCCCTACCCAATGCCCTACTCCATTGGAGTTCCCTTCCCTGGCAGCTGGGCAGGCTGGCCTCAGAGCCTCGTGCCCTGCAGTGCCCCTGTGGCTGTGGATTAATATGACATGCTTCCTTCCTCCCTCTGGGGGCAGCCAAAGGGCTCTTGCAAACCTGCTGCCCCATCAAGCACAGCATGTGTGCAGGGTGCTGTAGTCACTAAGGGAGTGAGAGCCCGGAGCACGTAGCCTTGGCCTTGTATGTGGCTGAGAAGGCAGCTGGCTACAGGACTTTTGGTTCGACCTTGTTTCTCCTCTGGCCGGCCCAGCGCCTTCTATTGACCAGCAAGGAAACACCGTCCAGAAAGGGTCAGGTCAGCCAGGGCACCGGGACGGGAGCCGGGGCTAGAACTGCAGCAGCTGGAGTTCTTAGCATGGGCTCAAAGAAGTGGAGAGGGGTTGGGATGATGCCCAGCTGCCGTCCCTCACCACAGCGCTGCGAATGGGATGGGCAGGTTAGCATGGCAGCTGAGAACGGCAGCATGGCATGTAGCAAAGGCAATGGGGATAATGCGCTTCATTGTCCTGGCAGATTTCTCCATGAATCAGATTCGGGGGCGGGGGGTGTTAAAAAGCTGGCGGATACTTGCCCTACGGCTGGGGGTTCTTGCACATCAGCTGTAGTAAGATGTGTGGAACAGGCTCAGAATCCAGGAGGGCCTAATCTGGGATAACATCAGGGGCTCAGCAGTGCAAATTGGACCAGGCTGTGACCAGCCAAATACCAGCCCCTAGCAGTGCACTCTGCTTCTTGCTAATGAAATACCTTGGCCGTGAGCTGTGTGTATGAACCTCCAGTGCTGGGGGCTTTCACAGAACTACTGACCTGCAGCTCGGGGGTGGGGGCGGGGGCTTGCTCAAAGTGTATGTGGGTTGTTGATGTCTGCCTGTGGGTCTGCACTGGGGGGGGAATGTTAATGCTTTCAATGCAGATCAGCGCTCTCTCTCAGCTCCTCCCTCTCTGCTGGGAGTGGCAGGCACTTGGACTGAGGGTAGTCTCTGCTGCGGCTGGGAGCCAGGCTCCGGCCTAGGCAGACAGCCGTGCGCCAGCGCACTAAAAACAGCAATGCTGCCATTGCGACTCGGGCTCCGAAGCCTCCCTGACCCCCTAGGCTGGAGAGTTTGTGCCAAAATGGCCATGCCGCTACTTTTAGCGTGATAGCACGAGTCTTGTCCACCCACCTGGGCTGGGAGAGTCGCTCCCTCCCAGCAGCAGGGTAAATGTTCCCTGCTCCGATTGCCTGTCTCTTGCCTTGCTTGGCTGGAATGGGAGTGTGTAACTTACAAGCTCGTTAGGGTCACTTCTTACATTGTCTCCTGTATCATTGCCACACGCGGCGTGAAATGCTGCTTAGACGGGAAGCTCTTTGGGGCCTGGACCATGTCTGTGTTGTGTTTGTCCAGCGCCTAGCACAGTGGGGTCCTAGTCCGAGACTGGGGCTCAGAGGTGCTACTGTGATATAAATAGTAACACATTCTAATAGTGCGACTTGGCTTGCACGGGCATGAGAGGAGAATGCCATTTGCCCTTGTATTGCATGGCTGGAAATGCCGATGTAGGGGGCGGGGCCATGAGTGGAGTTTTTAATCTCTTATCCTGCTCACAACAGAGTGAGAGCTCTTCCCATCCCCTTGGGGGAAGAGTGGATGGGGGAGGTCAGTCCAGAAAATAGGGGAGCAGAGGGCACCCCCACCTTCTACTCGGTGAGACGCTCGGGCTCCGATGGCCCCAGCTCCCCCGTGTGCCTGCGGCTGAGCAGAGCTGGTTTGTTATGACAAATGGGCCCCTCTGGACCATCGTTGCTGGAATCTCTGCACAATCTGTATTTCATGGTAATATCCCCCGATGGCTTCCTTGCTCCATCCTGCATTGATTTATTCCGGGACAGCCAGTAGCCAGGAGCTGCTGTAACCCCGACAGACCCCTGTTGTCAGCGAGTGGGATCGAACCTGGGACCTCTGGAGCTTAATGCATGAGCCTCTGCTGCATGAGCTAAAAGCTACATGGCCCCCACTAAGGCTGGAGCCGACTCATTCATCTCTAAGTGGGCTCGGTGCCACTACATGGGACAGAGCACCACACCCCGGAGGTGTGTGGGTTACACGGTGCCTTGAGATTCTGACCCACTGCACAAAGGACCCGTTCCCAGTGCTGGGGCAGGGTCTTGTTTCGACCCATGGGTGCAGTGGGGTCGATCCCGTCCATGGGTTCGGGTTCCAGGCCAGGATTCTGGGAGACCGCCGGGTCGGTCTGTGTCCGGTAGCCTCAATAAAGTATCCCGTGTGTATTCGTCTCCGCCCAGCCCTGCCCTCCTGCTCTGCTCTGGTGTCCCTGCGTGGAGCCTGGAGATGGGAACTAGCTCTCCAAGAGCCAGGCACTCTGAGAACTTGGGAAGCCTTCAAAGCTTCCCGCTGTGGAAAAGCAAAAAATCCAGCAACCCCTTCTCCCACCCTTCCCGCCCCCCTGGGTGCTGCACTGCCTTGCCCTCCCCTGCTCCCACCCTTCCCTGCCCCCCCCCCCCCCCGGCTGCTGCACCAACCTCTGCTTTCGCACAACCCCTTCTCCCACCCTTCCCTGGGTGCTGCACTGCCTTGCCCTCACCTGCTCCCACCCTTCCCTGCCCCCCCCTGGGTGCTGCACTGCCTTGCCCTCCCCTGCTCCCACCCTTCCCTGCCCCCCCTGGGTGCTGCACTGCCTCTGTCCTCCCCTGCTCCCACCCTTCCCGCCCCCCTGGGTGCTGCACTGCCTTGCCCTCCCCTTCTCCCACCCTTCCCGCCCCCCTGGGTGCTGCACTGCCTTGCCCTCACCTGTTCCCCCCCTTCCCTGCCCCCCCTGGGTGCTGCACTGCCTCTGCCCTCCCCTGCTCCCACCCTTCCCTGCCCCCCCCCCCCCCGGCTGCTGCACCAACCTCTGCTTTCGCACAACCCCTTCTCCCACCCTTCCCTGGGTGCTGCACTGCCTTGCCCTCCCCTGCTCCCACCCTTCCCTGCCCCCCCCGGGTGCTGCACTGCCTTGCCCTCCCCTGCTCCCACCCTTCCCTGCCCCCCCCCCCCCCCCCGGCTGCTGCACCAACCTCTGCTTTCGCACAACCCCTTCTCCCACCCTTCCCTGGGTGCTGCACTGCCTTGCCCTCACCTGCTCCCACCCTTCCCTGCCCCCCCTGGGTGCTGCACTGCCTCTGTCCTCCCCTGCTCCCACCCTTCCCGCCCCCCTCGGTGCTGCACTGCCTCTGCCCTCCCCTTCTCCCACCCTTCCCTGCCCCCCCTGGCTGCTGCACTGCCTCTGTCCTCCCCTGCTCCCACCCTTCCTGCCCCCCCCCCCCGGATGGGACACTGAGCGGAATGCCGAGGCGCTGCAGGAGAGGGTGCTGGCGATCCAGTAGGAGGTGCTTTTCCCTCTGGATCTGCCTGGCACCCGTCCCCCATCAGTCAGTAGTAGTAGTAGTAATAGTGCCTACCTACCACCCCAGTCATGGACCAGGTCCCCATTGTGTAGGTCCTGGATAAACACTGACCAAAAGACCCCCCAAGGAACTGACACTTCATGTAATAAGCCACTCCAATTTTGGCAAGGACTTGAGATACTCCAAGCCCCTCTGGCTTGTGCACGAGATAAGTCAGCCGGCCATGTGCCCACGGCCCATTTGAAGGCAGGGGTCAGGGAGGAGAAAGCCTTGGGCCTGCGGGACAGGTATGGGGCTGGAAGGAAATAGGAGCTGCTGCCAGTTCTGCAGGTGGCAGTGGAGTTCCTCTGCAGTGTCACTGGTATAACAGAGCATGGACCAGCCTCTGCTTTCGCACAAATATTTCAGGGGCTGGTAGGGATGGGGGCCCAGAATCTCCCCGAAGGGCGTGGAGGGCGGCTCCGGATCAGAACTCCACCCGTCTCTGGGAGGGTAGAAATACCCAGTAGAGGCCAGAATTTGTGTTCAGCAGTGCCTAGGGACCAGGGCCCCATTGTGCTAGGGGCTTTACAAACACACAGTAAGAGACAAGCTGCCACTTGGCTGCAGGAGAGGGCTGAAACAGACAAGCCAAGCCATCGGAGAGGAGCTGCAAAGGGCACGTCAGTGTGATTCTTTCTGCAGGGATGGGTTGGGGTGTGTATATGTGTGTGTGTGTGTGTGTGTGTATATATATATATCTATATATGTGTATATATATATAATATATTTTTTTGTTAAGCTCCTTTAGTGTGTGGCTCTAGACTCCAGTACAAATACGGACGGCCTTGGGTGCTGCTATTCGAGACTCCACTCAGGATCCCGACGGCAGAAGCCTATAGCTGGCCTGCCAGCCCCTCAGCCCTGCGTGAGGCTAGCTTAAAATAAGATGGAGCACTGGCTGGTAATGTTTGCCCCTTGTATTCCTCTGCTGGGGTTTTGGTTGGGCCCCTGAGGGTGGGGTTTCCCTTCTGCGGGGTCTTCTCTGGTTTAAAGCCTGTATGTTTGTTCCTCTCTGAAAACCAGTCTCCTGCCCGCCCAGAGCCTGCTGCAATGAAACACGGAGGGCAGGCGGCGTGGCTCAGCACAGATGTACCATGCCAGAGCTAATGAGCTGCACGTGTGGGCTGCCCAATGCCTGATTTAAAGGGCTTCCCTAAGCCTGGGGAAGCTCAGAGACAGGGATTATAGGGGCCAGGGAGCTATGCATTCTGGGAAACGGGGCTCAAGAAAGGCAGAGGGGGCAGGCCATGTGGCTTCTGAATGGCTGGAGAGGTTGGGGGGAAGGAGAGGAGCAGTCCCCAGCCTCTGGGGGAAGTGTTTCCTGGTCTACTCCCC
>NW_027056247.1:0-5920 GCF_011386835.1 Chrysemys picta bellii
CAGAGAGAGAGAGAAGCAACCAGCTGAACCATAAAAGTTATTTATTGAATAATAGTGATAACTACACAAGGAGGGCTAAACAAACATAACAGTTACATTTTAAAGGTTAATACCTGAGGTAGAAAAGAAAACAGAGAGAGAGAGAGAGAGAGAGAGAGAGGGATCTCCCCCACTCCATGAGGCTTGAACTGGTCGGGGTTCCCAGGTGGTGGTGGTAGCTCAGGGTCCTGAGTGCTGAAGACAGGCAGAGCCCCCAGCACGATCAGTCAGGAGATAGAATCCCAGTGGAACTGATGCAGAGTTTGGGTCTATACATCAGAACCCTTACTTGGGCATAGGTCGGGGGGTTTGTAGAGAAAATACAATGGCTCAAGGGAGAACACTAGATTTGTTTATGGGTAAACTGATGGCTCAAGGATTTTCTTTAGGCTAGGCCAGGGGTAGGGAACCTATAGCACGCATGCCAAAGGCGAGCTGATTTTCAATGGCACTCACACTGCCCGGGTCCTGGCCACAGGTCCAGGGGGCTCTACATTTTAATTTAATTCTAAATGAAGCTTCTTAAACATTTTAAAAACCTTATTTACTTTACATACAACAATAGTTTAGTTATATATTATAGACTTCTAGAAAGAGACCTTCTAAAAACGTTAAATGTATTACTGGCACGTGAAACCTTAAATGAGAGTGAATAAATGAAGACTCGGCACACCACTTCTGAAAGGTTGCCGACCCCTGGGCTAGACAATAGGAGCTGATCACTCTTGGCTATGGGTGTTGTTTTCTTCCAGGGAGCTCACAAGGCAACTAGGCTGCTTCAGTATTATGGGATATCAATCAAAGATTTATTACTAGAATTGCTCTGATAATTGCTGAGCTGGGTGTGTGCAGGCGTAGGTTCATTAGCATCTGGAGCAGGGATTCCCATGATGCAGTGCGTCCCTGCTTTTCTGGTCCCAGAGTTCAGTGCGGTTCCCCGTTCCTCATTCTTTATGCTAATCCCTGTCCCATCTTTCATGCAGATGAGGCTAGGGGAGTTGTCTCTGTTCTTCATTCTGTATGCAAAAATGGAGATGTCTTAATCTTGTCACCCTTGTCAGGAGGGGTCTAGGTGTGTCTCCCCATGCCCTTCATTGTTCTCTGCAAGCCTTTTCTCTGATCGGTTTTGGTTCAAACAGAGACGGGGGTGAGGGGTGTCCTTCATGAGACACACAGGCTAGATACTGTGCCCTGGTTCCCCAAAAACACAGAGCTGACTGGTAGCAACAATAAGGATGGCAAGTGAAGTCTAGTACAGCTGGAGAACGTTCATTCTTCATTCTTTTGTAATTAGACTCAGGAAACTTTTAATCGGTTTGGATCTCTGATTGGACTAATAGCACCATACAGCTGTGATTCACTGGCCACGTCCCGTCAGTGGGTGGTTGACTGTATCAGCTGCCTTCTCTGTATACAAGGTGAGGAGACCATTAGCAGGTATAAGTAATTCTTCACCTTCTTTCACTGTTGTAATGTCCATTTTTCTGCCTGTCTAGTTCTTTCTGTCCTGTCTGTTAGCACTTAGATAACAGAATGGTGGGCATCTTGTAAATACCTCATTAGAAGAGAAGATTATGATGTGTAAAGAGCCTAGCACACTTTTGGGAACTGTACAAATAATAAACGGTCTGCATACAGGTAGATATCTGCTAAATTCCTTAGGGCTTCTCTACACAGGGACACTAAGGAAAGTTAATCCAAATGAACTAAAGGTGTAAATTTAAAGTGGCATTAAACACATGTGTGGATGCTCTGATTCTGAATTAAAATGGCCCTTATTAATTTTAGTGAATTACATGAATGAAACTAACCTGAAATAAGGCCCCTTTAATTCTAAATAAGTGTGTCCCCATAGGTGTTTAATGAAGTTTAACTAATGCATTTTGAAAATAAATTTGGATTAGCTTTCTTGACTCTCTCCATGTAGATAAGCCCTTGGTACTAAACATTTTCATTCTCTTTACCCTGCCACTGGCTGTATTGGAGGGGTTTCCCGGAATAATTCTTTAAACAAAAAGTTCTTCCAGCAGCCCTCAGTCATGAGCATTCAAAGCTACTGCAGTAAGTGTAGGCCATTTTCCCCTTTGTGAAAGAGTAGGATATTCTTTTCACCTAATGGTTAGATGTAAAGGGATAGGGCTTGGTTATTGTTTAAGGCCATTTCCAATTAGGGTGACCAAACAGCAAATGTGAAAACTCAGGACAGGGGGTGGGGGGAATAGGAGTCTATATAAGAAAAAGACCCCCCAAATCGGGACTATCCCTATAAAATTGGGACATCTGGTCACCTTATTTCCAATTATTATTAATCAGTCTTAAAAAACAGTGTTGGTGATTCAGAAACAGAAGAAGAGACTCCAATCTTTGCATGTACAAGATAGAAATCCCAGCATTGTTTAGAAGTGACTGATGAGCCTGGGTTTCCTGCCGAAGTTTTTGTCCAGCCCCATCTCTTTTACAATGAGAGTTTGGTGGAGGGATTCACCTCTACATTGGAACCTGAGATCTACCTGCATGACTTGTACTTGAATATGAGATTAGATTTAAATACTGAGAGCAGAGAGGCTACTGAAACCAGACACACCCAGAAAGCTGCTCCAAGCTGAATACAGTGCTTGTTCAATCCTGTATCATTCACAGTAACATACCACTGCCGTTAACTTTCAGACATTTAGGGTGTAATCCCGACTCCATTACAGTCAACAGGAGTTTTGCCATTGACTTTGATGGGGCCAAGATTTTACACTATGCTGATAACAGCATAGCACATGGATCCTTCTGTATGAATATCCATGCAATAGAGGTTCAGTTTCATTAATCGTTACAGTACTTTTTCTCCTTTTCTCCACTCCAGGCCAGTCCATGAATCTGGGGTCAGCGGCGGAGGAGCTGAGATGTCTCCGTGAAGCACTAACAGCTCCAGACCCTGAGGCTCTGTTTCAGGCATCTTCCAAAATGGCCAGGGTAACTGACTCAAAAAGCTTGTGCGGATGTTCTAGTGACGGGGCACCATTCATTTTACATTTACGCTTTCATGATGCCTTTCCGTACTTGGAGTGAGCTGTGGGAGCGGGGCATTCATTGCTAGTAACCAGCAAGATGCTTTTCATAGATGTGTGCTATGAATGCCATGTAAAAAGCAGATTCCACAGAATGTTGCACGCACATGAAAATACGCACACAGCTGCGCACACATGTACCTATCCAGCCATCCATGAGAAAAAACTGTGTTAGTGGAACATCAAGCTGAGAAACCACCCAGTCTTCATTCTGTCACTTTGTGGGTTTGCCTTAGCCTATATTTGTGTGCATGCCTCTCTTTACTTCATTTTATAAGTTGTAAAAAGATGCAGTGTATATAAGAGAATACACACTGGAAACTTACCTCCTGCATATCCAGTACAATGTTGTGCTAATTGTGCAACAGAGGCTTTGTCTCTAACCTGATATCATTAGCGTAGAATACAAAAATGTCGTATATAGACTGTAGAGAGAATTGTAATCACAAATGGCTCACTAGACATGAGGCTAATTAACAATTTGTTGATGCATATATCTTTTCATAGAGATATTAGGCCTCCATTTTTAAAAAGCCAGACATCATTGCAGTCTCTCCTGTTTTTGATTTGTTCCCAGGTTGTTAGTGAGTACTTTCCCTCAGAACAGGCCACAGACTTTATTAAGGCCACATTGGGTGGTATGCTGTCTGCCAGCCCCACCTGTGCCACGGCAGCTGGACTGTGGATGAAGATCATCCTGAAGGAGTGTGGAGATGCCATGCTGGACAAGGTAAAACGGGAAACTGGAGAGGTTTTCTGTCTAAACTCTAGGCTTTTAGATCTTTGCCCTTATGTGTAATGAACAAAAATCTTGCTGTTTCTCCCCCTCGGACATAGAGTCGATTCCATCTCTGTTCCTACCCTAAGATAGGCAATGGCAGAATCAATCGCAGTAGACAGAGATAATCCAAGGGAAAAGGAAGATGGTTGGTTATTTATTTGTCTAGCTTGTTGCCACAGTATTCAGCCAAGAAAGGCTTGAAAAAACAGACTCTGGGGAAAATACAACAAGACAGAATGACTGGCACTTGGAATCATCCAGTTATTAGGAGGCCTATGGCTAAGGGCTACCTGGATAAAAATAGCACTGTAGTCATTCCCAGTCAATCTGGAGTCTGGGCTCTGAGACCCACCCTCTTGCCAGGTTTCAGAGCCTGGGCTCCAGCCCAACCAGGCACAGCTACACTTTTACACTGCTGTGAGATTTTTTTTTTTGCTGTGTAGACGTACCCTTTAAGAATAGAAGGGGGGAGGGAGGGAGAAAACTATAGTGTCTTTGGGATCCACTATTTATATGCCTTATTCTGGAGCCCAGTGCGTTAGGGCTAGATGAAAGGAGCACTCCACAAATCTTCTAACAAGGCTGGTGAAAGGTCTCAGGACAGGGAACCCTCGCAGCAGAACTGCCATGTTTACCCAGTGTTTTGAAGATGTGAAGGGCCAGGAGTGAATATGAGAGGTCATCACCTGTTCATAGTCCCAGGCATTTGCACGCTGTGTTTAAAGTACTTGCATATTTTGTGCTTGTGGTTGTTTATGAACTAGGCATTCTTCGAGGCAAATGGTCAGATTTGGCTGCTTAAATCACACCTGCAAAATGTGGGCAAGTAAAGCCTTCTTTTGTGCATGCAAACTGGTTTATTTAATGCATAGCTGGGCACCACCACATTACATTACCTGGTATGTATATGTGTGTGTCAGTGTTAGTTTTTACAGCCAAGTGTGGGCAATTTTTGTGGGTTACATTTATGCAGACATATTTGAACATTTGTTTCTTGAAGTGAAGAATTTCTAAAAAAGCAACAACTGGCTAAATAGCTAAATAAAGATTTTGATTCTGTAGAATGAATGAAGAGAAAGAAAAAGGGACATTTCTTTCTGGTTTTGTTCCTTCCAGGTGCCAGATATCCTGGTTATAATATATAGCCACATGCCTACTATCCAGGAGGGCAGCTTGAAGCAGTTCCTGGTGGAGGCGGTGTCCATTTTAGCTCACCGTGACCTAGAGACAGTGATCTCCAGCCTCCTCGGTGAACCTCTGCCGATAGACAGGTATATACCGCTACCTATTGCATTCATCTTGGTGAAACATGGATCCCACAGCTTTACTGGGAGATGTAGGGCTTTATTTAAGCAGCAAACAGTTTGGGATAATTCCTAAAGGTTAATAGCCTGGGTCTTTCTGCAGGAAGGTCCAAGAACATGTTAAGGTGGGGTGCGGAGAGAAATTAAGTGTCATTCTGTTTCCATTAATTAATAGCTGCTTTGATATCCTAAAGACCTATTTTTACTGGCATAACTGGAGTGTATTGTTGGAAACATCTACCTCTCTAGACACCTGAATTGACCTCACTCTGGAAATTAGCAGTGGCTGTTGGTTTCCTGGTAGCATGACCGCTTCAAGTCCAAATCCCTGGCTGACTACAAAGAATAGAGCCAATATTATCATCAGACCTCTGCTTGGTATCAGTGAGGGTGTGGCTACTAGAATAGAGTTGCTGTCCTGGGTACGTAAAACTAGACTGGAAGCAGATCCATCATTTCATTTAAAGATCCCTAACTGAGTTATCAGTTATCAGTGCTGGAATCTAAGACCATAAGACCATAAGAACGGCCATACTGGATCAGACCAAAAGTCCATTGTCACGGAGTATTGGGGGACTCAGGGCCCTGCACCCCCGGCTTCCTGCGATTCACCATGACTCTCAGCCAGCCAGTAAAGCAGAAGGTTTATTTGGATGACAGGAATACAGTCCAAGACAGGTCTTGCAGGCACAGACAACAGGGCCCCCCTCAGTTAGGTCCAGCTTGGGGTCCCAGGG
>NW_027056248.1:0-5920 GCF_011386835.1 Chrysemys picta bellii
ACATGTGACACCTCACGCTCCGTCCATTACAGTTTTAAATTTGAGTTATGACACAAATTATTGCTCAAAGGAGAGTTTTAGAAAATACAAGCCCTCTCTCTATAAACTCAGAGGCAATGCTATCACTTCAGGGTAATGCCCCTAACACTTATCACACAAAAGCTCTTACCTGACAACTGGCTCTGTAGTGGTGAAGGATGTTCCCTGTGATGTCTGCCTCCACTCGGGAGAGAAGCTGGTCTTTTGGAGCATGAACAGCCACGTTGCTGTATGTCAGCATCAGGGTGCTGCGAGTCTTGCCTCTTTTCCCATGGTGGTAGTCCTAGACAATCGGAAACGTCACTAGAGACAAGTTCTTGTGATTCATTTTGCCTTGGAATTCTGATCTGCTGCTGACCGAGGAATTGCTCACAGCAGCAATGGCAGTTTGCACTTGCAAAGCTCTTTTCAGCCAAAGATCTCAAACCACTTGCAAACAGTATTTAAGCAATATAATAACTGTGTGAGGTAGGGAGTTATTAGTATCTCCATCATTCCCACAGGTCACTCTGACACAGAGAGCCTAAAATGCTGAACCTACAGCAGTGAAGTAGACGGGAGCTTAGTCGTTGACACTGGTGGGTACAAGATCAGGCGCTAAATGTCTTGCCTAAGGCTGCACAGTGAGTAAATGCAGAGCCAGCAATGGAAGCCCAGAGGCCTAGTCTCCTGCTCTATCCTCTAGATCAGTGGTTTTCAACCAGGAGTACTTGTGTACCCCTGAGGGTCTGCAGAGGTCTTCCGGGGGTATATCAACTCATCTAGATATTTGCCAGTTTTAGAAGCATAGAATATCAGGGTTGGAAGGGACCTCAGGACGTCATCTAGTCCAACCCCCTGCTCAAAGCAGGACCAATTCCCAACTAAATCATCCCAGCCAGGGCTTTATCAAGCCTGACCTTAAAAACCGCTAAAGAAGGAGATTCCACCACCTCTGTAGGGAACCCATTCCAGTGCTTCACCACCCTCCTAGTGAAAAAGTTTTTCCTAATATCCAATCTAAACCTCCCCCACTGCAACTTGAGACCATTACTCCTTGTTCTGTCATCTGGTACCACTGAGAACAGTCTAGATCCATCCTCTTTGGAACCTCCTTTCAGATAGTTGAAAGCAGCTATCAAATCCCCCCTCATTCTTCTCTTCTGCAGACTAAATAATCCCAGTTCCCTCAGCCTCTCCTCATAAGTCATGTGCTCCAGACCCCTAATCATTTTTGTTGCCCTCTGCTGGACTCTTTCCAATTTTTCACATCCTTCTTGTAATGTGGGGCCCAAAACAGGACACAGTTTTCCAGATGAGGCCTCACCATTGTCGAATAGAGGGGAACGATCACGTCCCTCGATCTGCTGGAAATGCCCCTACTTATACAGCCCAAAATGCCATTAGCCTTCTTGGCAACAAGAGCACACTGTTGACTCATATCCAGCTTCTCGTCCACTGTAACCCCTAGGTCCTTTTCTGCAGAACTGCTTCCTAGCCATTCGGTCCCTAGTCTGAAACAGTGAATGGGATTCTTTCGTCCTAAGTGCAGGACTCTGCACTTGTCCTTGTTGAACCTCATCAGTTTTCTTTTGGCCCAATCCTCTAATTGTCTAGGTCCCTCTGTATCCTATCCCTACCCTCCAGTGTATCTACCATCATTTTACAACAGACTGCCTGCAGTTAAGCAGAGAGGAGCACAATCTGGAGCTGGGGTTCTCTCAAATGATTTTTATCATCTGATGTCTCATGGCTTGAGTGCTCCTCCCATGCACAATGTGTGGGAACTACATCAGTCGCTTGCATGGAAAAGACATCAGACGATAAAAATCATTTGAGAGAACCCCAGCTCCAGATTGTGCTCCTCTCTGCTTAACTGCAGGCATCACGTAGAACGCATACATTGGGGGACAATGCTAGCTGACCAGAGCAGACACTACCGCAGGGTTGCTGCCCCCGCTTTAGAGGGGGAGAGGAAGTTTGAGAGAAGCCCCTGGCTCCTTTACCTTCAGGTGGCTGATGAACCCAGAAATCTTAACCTTGCTCATTGCAGCCCCAAACTCCTGAAGTGCGTTCAAGGTGAGGTCCAAGTGGCTCTCAGCAGACAATGCAAGGATGGAAATGACTCCCTGTGACCCAAGAAAAATACTGGTTAGGATCTAACTAGGTGCCTGATAAACCCCACGACTCCATTCCTTTCACCTGAAGTGGTGTAAAATGCCAGTGAGGCCTGAGACACATGGGGAGCGGGGGCTGAGTGAAATAGCAATGACGATGATATGAAGCAAAATGGCATCTGTCCCAGGCCAACTCAGAGCTGAGCCCCACAGGCAGCATTCAGGGATTACTTGGTAAAGTGGGGAGAGGGACAGAGTCCTCACCTCTCTCTCAGGGGCTTCCGTATAATCTGTTGTCGTCAGAAATGTATTAATCTGTGATTTAACATGGACCAGGTCCTGACACACTGCTAAGGATGTTCCTAGTGCCTTATACAGGAAACTCTGAAAGAAAGAGACCAGCACTGAGAGATCAGTAACACAACGTGCCTGTCAGTACAGACCCAGCTCAGCAACACTCAGGAAGGAACAAGATAGCCAAGTCCAAGCATCCAGACTGCAGAAACATCCCATCATCTAGCCCAGCCAGAGAACCAACAATGCAGTACAGACAAGCAGCCTGTCCAAGCAAATATTGGAAGGGCGGGGGGGGGGACGGACGGGGGAGGGGGGGACAAGAGAGCAGGGAACAACTAAAAACAAATGTTATATGCAGAATAAAATATAAAGTAATGAAGCCTTGAGAGAAGCCTTATGCAGCCCCCCCAGTCAGAATTTCAAGGGAAATTAACTAGAAACTAAGCCTTAATAGATAACAAACCTTCTCTTTGGAGGGACTGGCATAGCCAGCCATCTGCTGGCTCAACTCAAGGCTTATCTGGCTGCTCCAGGCACTGTCACCTATCATCTCCAGAGATGTCTTTAGGAACTGCGTGTAAAACAAGAGTTAAAGCAGATGGTTAATTGCAAGAATTTGGGGGTTGTTGTGGGGTTTGTTTGTTTCTTTGTTTGGTGTTTTTTTTTCTTCCTTGTTCTCGGTTGTAAAATTTCCAATATTCAGGTGTCATGGGAAGATTATTTCCCTATTGACAACTATAAACATCAACAACCCAGACTTCCTCTGCCTGTTGTTCTTTAACCTTTGCCTGATGATTCCTCTCAGTCCCCAAACCCAGATGGACAGTGAATTGGAGAATGAGATGGAGCCAAGAAATCTGACCATTCAGGAGTGATTTTATAGCGGATGGAGAATGGGTCTAATAAATTTTGAACACAGGGCCCTGGACTATGAAGGACCAGGCACCTTCTCTGAAGTGTTATGGACCCTTTATGCCACCTCCTGAGGGTCCCCAGGATTGTGAGGTACCTCACTACCACCTGCCCTTAGCATGAGGAAGCCTCCTCTGTGCCTGCCACATGTCAGCTCCTGACTCTGCCAGCCACAGGAAACACAAGCACACCCTTCTCACCCCATCCAGCTCCACTGTCCTTCTACAGGTAAGCCATCGGTACACTCCAACCGCCGAGCCCTCTGTGCAGCCCCAGAATGTCCAGCCCCTGTTCCACTGGACACTCACAGAATTCATAGGTTTGCTACACACCTGTCACCGGTATTACCTCAGCATCATCGCTCCATTTAACACACTTAGATACGTTTAGAGTGAAAACAACTATACTTCACTTAGATACATTTATAGTGAAAACAGTTTAATTCACGAAGGTCAGAGATTTGAGAAGCAGCAAGTAAAATTAATGTAAACAAATGGTTACATAAAAATAAAATCATAACACACTTCTAGAGCTTAAACTTAGATAACCAAACATTCCCCTGTCTCACAAAGGACAGCTCCCCCAAATCTCTCTCCCAGCATGAAACACCCAAATCAAATGTGATCCTCCATTCATAAGACAAGCCAGCTGGCAGTTCGTCCAATAGGTGAAGGATACCTGGTACAGGATACCTCTGGACCTCCTCCAGATATAGTTCCAAGCATCGTCTTCACTTGTAAACAAGGTACCCCCTATTGTTTGTTTGTTTGTTTTTCTTGTATCGAATCTCCTTTGGAGACTTTGCAATCACTTGATTAGAATGTTGCTCTATTGATTAGCATCCACTGTGAAGAATTACTCATCTACATACAGCCATTCAGGCAGATAAGCATCTCCTGCCTCAAAGAAACTTGTTGATCACTTTCTGGTGACCAGCCCCAACTCACAGACCTTAAAAGCATAAATTTCAGTATACAACCATAGCGCATTATCTATTATCCATCCAGTCACTGTGCAATGATTATGATGATCCGTGTGGCACAGGTATCCAGTAAAGGCTTTACATGACACCCTTTGATTATATGGAGATCAGATCCAGGGAATCCTGGTAATCCTATGCACTCCTGTGGCCTCTGCCACTGGGTACCCAAAGGACCTGGGGTCACACCCTCAACTCCCATTGAAGTCAGCGAGAGGTTAGTAACTCTCAGCACTTTGCTGTTCAGGCCCGAATTTTGAACAGCAGCCAGAAAATATCAGAAACCTCACAAGAGAACCTAATCTTCTTTGATTTTTTTAGCTCAAATAATTTCAAATGAGGCTGGATCTGGAATGGGAAATTCTAGAGTGTAATCCAACCCCAAATGGAACTCCAAACCTTCTGGGGCTTATTTGTCACTAGGTCCTTTCCTTTCATTTTCAGCACTCGCCATAAAAATGTTCCTTGTCTGGATTTACAGGAGGCTGTAAAGAGCTCTTTCTGACCAGAAAGGCTTCTCCATGAGATACAGTCACCAAACCTTGTCTTGTCTCTTTTCCTTTTTGGGTTTCTCAGAGCAAATTTTCTTTTGAGTGGCATATAGAAAAAAAGAATCCTTTAAATGTCCCCCAGTGATGCTTTAGCACCATTAGCATGCTGGTTTTCTGGTTAAGTTTTGTGTTGTTCCCAGTGGTAATACAGAGTTATTTATAACTAGAGCTGGTTGAATATTTCACAAAACAAGTGGGATTTTTCACCACACAAATGAAAAGTGAAAGAAACAAAAATATTTTGCTTTTCAAAATCAAAAATGACCATTATTCAATTCTTTGTTTTCCCCCTTTCCTTCCCTTTATCCCTCATCCCCATGCCTTTTTCCCCTCTTCCACTTTGTGACTGAAAAAGCCAGACGGGGGAGGAGACAAACAGGAAAGCAACTGGGAAAAAAACCCAAAATCAACTTCAGTTTAAAAAAACTAAACATTTTCTATTTGGGTTGGGGTTGCTTTGTTTTGTGTAAAAAAAAAAAAAAAAAAAAAAAAACTGAAAAATTTGAAAATGTCCCATGAAAATAAAAAAGGCCATTTTTCACTGAACAGAAGTTGCAAATGAAATGGTTTGACCAGCTCTGCTTATAATGAATAATTTATCATTATTCTTTCCCCAGCTGATACATTTGGAGAGGGGAGGAAGGGCTGTGACAATACAGCTGAAAGCCATCTTGTACCTGAAGCAGCATGTGCTCCCACCGTTCATGGTCCAGGGAATTCTCTGTGTTTCCTATAAAGCAGGAGGCAAAACAATAATGTCACTTAGGTTAGCAAGAAGAGTCGTCCCAGGTATCTTCTTCGCAATCTGTCCTTCTAAAACCCCTGGTCTGCCAAGCTGTAACATACCTGGGCTTTCAAGACTAAATGGGACCTACGCCAACATTCTTTGTTGGACCAACAGAAAGTATCATGTTATGTACCCTGCTGGCATTTTTATTCAGGGTCAGTCAACCCACCAGGAGTGAGATGCTGAGCACTCCCAATTCCTGTTGACTTTAATGGGAGCTGAGGGTGCTGAGCACATCACAAAACGGTTCAGCACATCA
>NW_027056249.1:0-5910 GCF_011386835.1 Chrysemys picta bellii
GGGCTGGGACGACGCCGAGCCCTGAATAGGGGGCGGGGCCTGGCTGATTAAGGGGCCCATAAAAGCTTCCGCCCAGCCAGGCAGCGGTACAGCTGCGAGCAGCGGTGGGAAACAGGGGAGTTTGAGAGGGAGTTCTCATTGGAGGAGAAGGTACCTGTATTTGCATCTGTCCTTGTTTGTGTGTGTTTGTTTGTTTGTAGGGGCGGCAGGGGCTGGGGGCTGGGACGACGCCGAGCCCTGAGTAGGAGGCGGGACCTGGCTGATTAAGGGGCCCATAAAAGCGGCCGCCCAGCCAGGCAGCGGTACAGCTGCGAGCAGCGGCGGCAAACAGGGGAGTTTGAGAGGGAGTTCTCATTGGAGGAGAAGGTACCTGTATTTGCATCTGTCCTTGTGTGTGTGTGTGTGTGTTTGTTTGTAGGGGCCGGCAGGGGCTGGGGGCTGGGACGACGCCGAGCCCTGAGTAGGGGGCGGGGCCTCGCTGATTAAGGGGCCCATAAAAGCGGCCGCCCAGCCAGGCAGCGGTACAGCTGCGAGCAGCGGCGGCAAACAGGGGAGTTTGAGAGGGAGTTCTCATTGGAGGAGAAGGTACCTGTATTTGCATCTGTCCTTGTGTGTGTGTGTGTGTGTGTGTGTGTGTGTGTGTGTGTGTGTGTTTGTTTGTAGGGGCCGGCAGGGGCTGGGGGCTGGGACGACGCCGAGCCCTGAGTAGGGGGCGGGGCCTGGCTGATTAAGGGGCCCAGAAAAGCGGCCGCCCAGCCAGCCAGCGGTACAGCTGCGAGCAGCGGCGGCAAACAGGGGAGTTTGAGAGGGAGTTCTCATTGGAGGAGAAGGTACCTGTATTTGCATCTGTCCTTGTGTGTGTGTGTGTGTGTGTGTTTGTTTGTAGGGGCCGGCAGGGGCTGGGGGCTGGGACGACAACGAGCCCTGAGTAGGGGGCGGGGCCTGGCTGATTAAGGGGCCCAGAAAAGCGGCCGCCCAGCCAGGCAGCGGTACAGCTGCGAGCAGCGGCGGCAAACAGGGGAGTTTGAGAGGGAGGTCTCATTGGAGGAGAAGGTACCTGTATTTGCATCTGTCCTTGTGTGTGTGTGTGTGTGTGTTTGTTTGTAGGGGCCGGCAGGGGCTGGGGGCTGGGACGACGCCGAGCCCTGAATAGGGGGCGGGGCCTGGCTGATTAAGGGGCCCAGAAAAGCGGCCGCCCAGCCAGCGAGCGGTACAGCTGCGAGCAGCGGAGGCAAACAGGGGAGTTTGAGAGGGAGTTCTCATTGGAGGAGAAGGTACCTGTATTTGCATCTGTCCTTGTGTGTGTGTGTGTGTGTTTGTTTGTTTGTAGGGGCCGGCAGGGGCTGGGGGCTGGGACGACGCCGAGCCTTGAGTAGGGGGCGGGACCTGGCTGATTAAGGGGCCCATAAAAGCGGCCGCCCAGCCAGGCAGCGGTACAGCTGCGAGCAGCGGCGGCAAACAGGGGAGCTTGAGAGGGAGTTCTCATTGGAGGAGAAGGTACCTGTATTTGCATCTGTCCTTGTGTGTGTGTGTGTGTGTGTGTGTGTGTTTGTTCGTAGGGGCCGGGAGGGGCTGGGGGCTGGGACGACGCCGAGCCCTGAGTAGGGGGCGGGGCCTGGCTGATTAAGGGGCCCAGAAAAGCCTCCGCCCAGCCCCGCAGCGGTACAGCTGCGAGCAGCGGCGGCAAACAGGGGAGTTCTAGAGGGAGTTCTCATTGGAGGAGAAGGTACCTGTATTTGCATCTGTCCTTGTGTGTGTGTGTGTGTGTGTGTTTGTTTGTAGGGGCCGGAAGGGGCTGGGGGCTGGGACGATGCCGAGCCCTGAGTAGGGGGCGGGGCCTGGCTCATTAAGGGGCCCAGAAAAGCGGCCGCCCAGCCAGGCTGCGGTATAGCTGCGAGTAGCGGCGGCAAACAGGGGAGTTTGAGAGGGAGTTCTCATTGGAGGAGAAGGTACCTGTATTTGCATCTGTCCTTGTGTGTGTGTGTGTGTGTGTGTGTGTGTGTTTGTTTGTAGGGGCCGGCAGGGGCTGGGGGGTGGGACGACGCCGAGCCCTGAGTAGGGGGCGGGGCCTGGCTGATTAAGGGGCCCATAAAAGCGGCCGCCCAGCCAGGCAGCGGTACAGATGTGAGCAGTGGCGGCAAACAGGGGAGTTTGAGAGGGAGTTCTCATTGGAGGAGAAGGTACCTGTATTTGCCTCTGTCCTTGTGTGTGTGTGTGTGTGTGTGTGTGTGTGTGTGTTTTTTTTTTGTAGGGGCCGGCAGGGCCTGGGGGCTGGGACGACGCCGAGCCCTGAATAGGGGGCGGGGCCTGGCTGATTAAGGGGCCCATAAAAGCTTCCGCCCAGCCAGGCAGCGGTACAGCTGCGAGCAGCGGCGGAAAACAGGGGAGTTTGAGAGGGAGTTCTCATTGGAGGAGAAGGTACCTGTATTTGCATCTGTCCTTGTGTGTGTGTGTGTGTGTGTGTGTTTGTTTGTAGGGGCCGGGAGGGTCTGGGGGCTGGGACGACGCCGAGCCCTGAGTAGGGGGCGGAACCTGGCTGATTAAGGGGCCCATAAAAGCGGCCGCCCAGCCAGGCAGCGGTACAGCTGCGAGCAGCAGCGGCAAACAGGGGAGCTTGAGAGGGAGTTCTCATTGGAGGAGAAGGTACCTGTATTTGCATCTGTCCTTGTCTGTGTGTGTGTGTGTGTTTGTTTGTAGGGGCCGGGAGGGGCTGGGGGCTGGGACGACGCCGAGCCCTGAGTAGGGGGCGGGGCCTGGCTGATTAAGGGGCCCAGAAAAGCGGCCGCCCAGCCAGGCAGCGGTACAGCTTCGAGCAGCGGCGGCAAACAGGGGAGTTTGAGAGGGAGGTCTCATTGGAGGAGAAGGTACCTGTATTTGCATCTGTCCTTGTGTGTGTGTGTGTGTGTGTGTATGTTTGTAGGGGCCGGCAGGGGCTGGGGGCTGGGACGACGCCGAGCCCTGAGTAGGGGGCGGGGCCTGGCTGATTAAGGGGCCCATTAAAGCGGTTGCCCAGCCAGGCAGCGGTATAGCTGCGAGTAGCGGCCGCAAACAGGGGAGTTTGAGAGGGATTTCTCATTAGAGGAGAAGGTACCTGTATTTGCATCTGTCCTTGTGTGTGTGTGTGTGTGTTTGTTTGTAGGGGCCGGCAGGGGCTGGGGGCTGGGACGACGCCGAGCCCTGAATAGGGGGCGGGGCCTGGCTGATTAAAGGGCCCAGAAAAGCGGTTGCCCAGCCAGGCAGCGGTACGGCTGCGAGCAGCAGCGGCAAACAGGGGAGTTTGAGAGGGAGTTCTCATTGGAGGAGAAGGTACCTGTATTTGCATCTGTCCTTGTGTGTGTGTGTGTGTGTGTGTGTGTGTGTGTGTGTGTGTGTGTGTTTTTGTACGGGCCGGCAGGGGCTGGGGTCTGGGACGACGCCGAGCCCTGAGTAGGGGGCGGGGCCTGGCTGATTAAGGGGCCCAGAAAAGCGGCCGCCCAGCCAGCCAGCGGTACAGCTGCGAGCCGCGGCGGCAAACAGGGGACTTTGAGAGGGAGTTCTCATTGGAGGAGAAGGTACCTGTATTTGCATCTGTCCGTGTGTGTGTGTGTGTGTGTGTGTTTGTTTGTAGGGGCCGGCAGGGGCTGGGGGCTGGGACGACAACGAGCCCTGAGTAGGGGGCGGGGCCTGGCTGATTAAGGGGCCCAGAAAAGCGGCCGCCCAGCCAGGCAGCGGTACAGCTGCGAGCAGCGGCGGCAAACAGGGGAGTTTGAGAGGGAGGTCTCATTGGAGGAGAAGGTACCTGTATTTGGATCTGTCCTTGTGTGTGTGTGTGTGTGTGTGTTTGTTTGTAGGGGCCGGCAGGGGCTGGGGGCTGGGACGACGCCGAGCCCTGAGTAGGGGGCGGGGCCTGGCTGATTAAGGGGCCCATAAAAGCGGTTGCCCAGCCAGGCAGCGGTATAACTGCGAGTAGCGGCGGCAAACAGGGGAGTTTGAGAGGGAGTTCTAATTGGAGGAGAAGGTACCTGTATTTGCATCTGTCCTTGTGTGTGTGTGTGTGTTTGTTTGTAGGGGCCGGCAGGGGCTGGGGGCTGGGACGACGCCGAGCCCTGAGTAGGGGGCGGGGCCTGGCTGATTAAGGGGCCCAGAAAAGCGGTTGCCCAGCCAGGCAGCGGTACAGCTGCGAGCAGCAGCGGCAAACAGGGGAGTTTGAGAGGGAGTTCTCATTGGAGGAGAAGGTACCTGTATTTGCATCTGTCCTTTTGTGTGTGTGTGTGTGTGTGTGTGTGTGTGTGTGTGTGTTTGTTTGTAGGGGCCGGCAGGGGCTGGGGGCTGGGACGACGCCGAGCCCTGAGTAGGGGGCGGGGCCTGGCTGATTAAGGGGCCCATAAAAGCTTCCGCCCAGCCAGGCAGCGGTACAGCTGCGAGCAGAGGTGGCAAACAGGGGAGTTTGAGAGGGAGTTCTCATTGGAGGAGAAGGTACCTCTATTTGCATCTGTCCTTGTGTGTGTGTGCGTGTTTGTTTGTTTGTAGGGGCCGGCAGGGGCTGGGGGCTGGGACGACGCCGAGCCCTGAGTAGGGGGCGGGGCCTGGCTGATTAAGGGGCCCATAAAAGCGGCCGCCCAGCCAGGGAGCGGTACAGCTGCGAGCAGCGGCGGCAAACAGGGGAGCTTGAGAGGGAGTTCTCATTGGAGGAGAAGGTACCTGTATTTGCATCTGTCCTTGTGTGTGTGTGTGTGTTTGTTTGTAGGGGCCGGCAGGGGCTGGGGGCTGGGACGACGCCGAGCCCTGAGTAGGGGGCGGGGCCTGGCTGATTAAGGGGCCCATAAAAGCGGCCGCCCAGCCAGGCAGCGGTACAGCTGCGAGCAGCGGCGGCAAACAGGGGAGTTTGAGAGGGAGTTCTCATTGGAGGAGAAGGTACCTGTATTTGCATCTGTCCTTGTGTGTGTGTGTGTGTTTGTTTGTAGGGGCCGGCAGGGCCTGGGGGCTGGGACGACGCCGAGCCCTGAGTAGGGGGCGGGGCCTGGCTGATTAAGGGGCCCATAAAAGCGACCGCCCAGCCAGGCAGCGGTACAGCTGCGAGCAGCGGCGGCAAACAGGGGAGTTTGAGAGGGAGTTCTCATTGGAGGAGAAGGTACCTGTATTTGCATCTGTCCTTGTGTGTGTGTGTGTGTGTGTGTGTGTGTGTGTGTGTGTGTGTGTTTGTTTGTAGGGGCCGCCAGGGGCTGGGGGCTGGGACGACGCCGAGCTCTGAGTAGGGGGCGGGGCCTGGCTGATTAAGGGGCCCAGAAAAGCGGCCGCCCAGCCAGGCAGCGGTACAGCTGCGAGCAGTGGCGGCAAACAGGGGAGTTTGAGAGGGAGTTCTCATTGCAGGAGAAGGTACCTGTATTTGCATCTGTCCTTGTGTGTGTGTGTTTGTTTGTAGGGGCCGGCAGGGGCTGGGGGCTGGGACGACGCCGAACCCTGAGTAGGTGGCGGGGCCTGGCTGATTAAGGGGCCCATAAAAGCGGCTGCCCAGCCAGGCAGCGGTACAGCTGCGAGCAGCGGTGGCAAACAGGGGAGTTTGAGAGGGAGTTCTCATTGGAGGAGAAGGTACCTGTATTTGCATCTGTCCTTGTGTGTGTGTGTGTGTGTGTGTGTGTGTGTGTGTGTGTTTGTTTGTAGGGGCCGGCAGGGGCTGGGGGATGGGACGACGCCGAGCCCTGAGTAGGGGGCGGGACCTGGCTGATTAAGGGGCCCATAAAAGCGGCCGCCCAGCCAGGCAGCGGTACAGCTGCGAGCAGCGGCGGCAAACAGGGGAGCTTGAGAGGGAGTTTTCATTGGAGGAGAAGGTACCTGTATTTGCATCTGTCCTTGTGTGTGTGTGTGTGTGTGTGTGTTTGTTTGTAGGGGCCGGCAGGGGCTGGGGGCTGGGACGACGCCGAGCCCTGAGTA
>NW_027056250.1:0-5908 GCF_011386835.1 Chrysemys picta bellii
CCAGGCAGCGGTACAGCTGCGAGCAGCGGCAGCAAACAGGGGAGTTTGAGAGGGGGTTCCCATTGGAGGAGAAGGTACCTGTATTTGAATCAGTCCTTGTTGTTCTTGTGTGTTTGTTTGTAAGGGGCGACAGGGGCTGGGTGCTGGGAAGGACGCCGAGCCCCGAGTAGGGGGCGGAGCTTGGCTGATCAAGGGGCCCATAAAAGCGGCCGCCCAGCCAGGCAGCGGTACAGCTGCGAGCAGCGGCAGCAAACAGGGGAGTTTGAGAGGGGGTTCCCATTGGAGGAGAAGGTACCTGTATTTGCATCTGTTCTTGTTGTTCTTGTGTGTTTGTTTGTAGGGGCCGGCAGGGGCTGGGTGCTGGGAAGGACGCCGAGCCCCGAGTAGGGGGCGGAGCTTGGCTGATCAAGGGGCCCATAAAAGCGGCCGCCCAGCCAGGCAGCGGTATAGCTGCGAGCAGCTGCGGGAAACAGGGGAGTTTGAGAGGGGGTTCCCATTGGAGGAGAAGGTACCTGTGTTTGCATCTGTCCTTGTTGTGCTTGTGTGTTTGTTTGTAGGGGCCGGCAGGGGCTGGGTGCTGGGAAGGAGGCTGAGCCCCGAGTAGGGGGCGGAGCTTGGCTGATCAAGGGGCCCATAAAAGCGGCCGCCCAGCCAGGCAGCGGTACAGCTGCGAGCAGCGGCGGCAAACAGGGGAGTTTGAGAGGGGGTTCCCATTGGAGTAGAAGGTACCTGTGTTTGCATATGTCCTTGTTGTGCTTGTGTGTTTGTTTGTAGGGGCCGGCAGGGGCTGGGTGCTGGGAAGGAGGCCGACCCCCGAGTAGGGGGCGGAGCTTGGCTGATCAAGGGGCCCATAAAAGCGGCCGCCCAGCCAGGCAGCGGTACAGCTGCGAGCAGCGGCGGCAAACAGGGGAGTTTTAGAAGGGGTTCCCATTGGAGTAGAAGGTACCTGTGTTTGCATCTGTCCTTGTTGTTCTTGTGTGTTTCTTTGTAGGGGCCGGCAGGGGCTGGGTGCTGGGAAAGAGGCCGAGCCCCGAGTAGGGGGCGGAGCTTGGCTGATCAAGGGGCCCATAAAAGCGGCCGCCCAGCCAGGCAGCGGTACAGCTGCGAGCAGCGGCGGCAAACAGGGGAGTTTGAGAGGGGGTTCCCATTGGAGGAGAAGGTATCTGTGTTTGCATCTGTCCTTGTTGTTCTTGTGTGTTTGTTTGTAGGGGCCGGCAGGGGCTGGGTGCTGGGAAGGAGGCCGAGCCCCGAGTAGGGGGCGGAGCTTGGCTGATCAAGGGGCCCATAAAAGCGGCCGCCCAGCCAGGCAGCGGTACAGCTGCGAGCAGCGGCGGCAAACAGGGGAGTTTGAGAGGGGGTTCCCATTGGAGGAGAAGGTACCTGTGTTTGCATCTGTCCTTGTTGTTCTTGTGTGTTTGTTTGTAGGGGCCGGCAGGGGCTGGGTGCTGGGAAGGACGCCGAGCCCTGAGTAGGGGGCGGAGCTTGGCTGATCAAGGGGCCCATAAAAGCGGCCGCCCAGCCAGGCAGCGGTACATCTGCGAGCAGCGGCAGTAAACAGGGGAGTTTGAGAGGGGTTCCCATTGGAGGAGAAGGTACCTGTGTTTGCATCTGTCCTTGTTGTTTTTGTGTGTTTGTTTGTAGGGGCCGGCAGAGGCTGGGTGCTGGGAAGGAGGCCGAGCCCCGAGTAGGGGGCGGAGGTTGGCTGATCAAGGGGCCCATAAAAGCCGCCGCTCAGCCAGGCAGCGGTACAGCTGCGAGCAGCGGCAGCAAACAGGGGAGTTTGAGAGGGGGTTCCCATTGGAGGAGAAGGTACCTGTATTTGCATCTGTCCTTGTTGTTCTTGTGTGTTTGTTTGTAGGGGCCGGCAGGGGCTGGGTGCTGGGAAGGACTCCGAGCCCCGAGTAGGGGGCGGAGCTTGGCTGATCAAGGGGCCCATAAAAGCGGCCGCCCAGCCAGGCAGCGGTACAGCTGCGAGCAGCGGCAGCAAAGAGGGGAGTTTGAGAGGGGGTTCCCATTGGAGGAGAAGGTACCTGTATTTGAATCTGTCCTTGTTGTTCTTGTGTGTTTGTTTGTAGGGGCCGGCAGGGGCTGGGTGCTGGGAAGTACGCCGAGCCCCGAGTAGGGGGCGGAGCTTGGCTGATCAAGGGGCCCATAAAAGCGACCGCCCAGCGAGGCAGCGGTACAGCTGCGAGCAGCGGCAGCAAACAGGGGAGTTTGAGAGGGGGTTCCCTTTGGAGGAGAAGGTACCTGTATTTGAATCAGTCCTTGTTGTTCTTGTGTGTTTGTTTGTAAGGGCCGGCAGGGGCTGGGTTCTGGGAAGGACGCCGAGCCCTGAGTAGGGGGCGGAGCTTGGCTGATCCAGGGGCCCATAAAAGCGGCCGCCCAGCCAGGCAGCGGTACAGCTGCGAGCAGCGGCAGGAAACAGGGGAGTTTGAGAGGGGGTTCCCATTGGAGGAGAAGGTACCTGTGTTTGCATCTGTCCTTGTTGTTCTTGTGTGTTTGTTTGTAGGGGCCGGCAGGGGCTGGGTGCTGGGAAGGACGCCGAGCCCTGAGTAGGGGGCGGAGCTTGGCTGATCAAGGGGCCCATAAAAGCGGCCGCCCAGCCAGGCAGCGGTACATCTGCGAGCAGCGGCAGTAAACAGGGGAGTTTGAGAGGGGTTCCCATTGGAGGAGAAGGTACCTGTGTTTGCATCTGTCCTTGTTGTTTTTGTGTGTTTGTTTGTAGGGGCCGGCAGAGGCTGGGTGCTGGGAAGGAGGCCGAGCCCCGAGTAGGGGGCGGAGGTTGGCTGATCAAGGGGCCCATAAAAGCCGCCGCTCAGCCAGGCAGCGGTACAGCTGCGAGCAGCGGCAGCAAACAGGGGAGTTTGAGAGGGGGTTCCCATTGGAGGAGAAGGTACCTGTATTTGCATCTGTCCTTGTTGTTCTTGTGTGTTTGTTTGTAGGGGCCGGCAGGGGCTGGGTGCTGGGAAGGACTCCGAGCCCCGAGTAGGGGGCGGAGCTTGGCTGATCAAGGGGCCCATAAAAGCGGCCGCCCAGCCAGGCAGCGGTACAGCTGCGAGCAGCGGCAGCAAAGAGGGGAGTTTGAGAGGGGGTTCCCATTGGAGGAGAAGGTACCTGTATTTGAATCTGTCCTTGTTGTTCTTGTGTGTTTGTTTGTAGGGGCCGGCAGGGGCTGGGTGCTGGGAAGTACGCCGAGCCCCGAGTAGGGGGCGGAGCTTGGCTGATCAAGGGGCCCATAAAAGCGACCGCCCAGCGAGGCAGCGGTACAGCTGCGAGCAGCGGCAGCAAACAGGGGAGTTTGAGAGGGGGTTCCCTTTGGAGGAGAAGGTACCTGTATTTGAATCAGTCCTTGTTGTTCTTGTGTGTTTGTTTGTAAGGGCCGGCAGGGGCTGGGTTCTGGGAAGGACGCCGAGCCCTGAGTAGGGGGCGGAGCTTGGCTGATCCAGGGGCCCATAAAAGCGGCCGCCCAGCCAGGCAGCGGTACAGCTGCGAGCAGCGGCAGGAAACAGGGGAGTTTGAGAGGGGGTTCCCATTGGAGGAGAAGGTACCTGTATTTGCATCTGTCCTTGTTGTTCTTGTGTGTTTGTTTGTAGGAACCGGCAGGGGCTGGGTGCTGGGAAGGACTCCGAGCCCCGAGTAGGGGGCAGAGCTTGGCTGATCAAGGGGCCCATAAAAGCGGCCGCCCAGCCAGGCAGCGGTACAGCTGCGAGCAGCGGCAGCAAACAGGGGAGTTTGAGAGGGAGTTCCCATTGGAGGAGAAGGTACCTGTATTTGCATCTGTCCTTGTTGTTCTTGTGTGTTTGTTTGTAGGGGCCGGCAGGGGCTGGGTGCTGGGAAGGACACCGAGCCCCGAGTAGGGGGCGGAGCTTGGCTGATCAAGGGGCCCATAAAAGCGGCCTCCCAGCCAGGCAGCGGTACAGCTGCGAGCAGCGGCAGCAAACAGGGGAGTTTGAGAGGGGGTTCCCATTGGAGGAGAAGGTACCTGTATTTGCATCTGTCCTTGTTGTTCTTGTGTGTTTGTTTGTAGGGGCCGGCAGGGGCTGGGTGCTGGGAAGGACGCCGAGCCCCGAGTAGGGGGCGGAGCTTGGCTGATCAAGGGGCCCATAAAAGCGGCCGCCCAGCGAGGCAGCGGTACAGCTGCGAGCAGCGGCAGCAAACAGGGGAGTTTGAGGGGGGGTTCCCATTGGAGGAGAAGGTACCTGTATTTGAATCTGTCCTTGTTGTTCTTGTGTGTTTGTTTGTAGGGGCCGGCAGGGGCTGGGTGCTGGGAAGGACGCCGAGCCCCGAGTAGGGGGCGGAGCTTGGCTGATCAAGGGGCCCATAAAAGCGACCGCCCAGCGAGGCAGCGGTACAGCTGCGAGCAGCGGCAGCAAACAGGGGAGTTTGAGAGGGAGTTCCCATTGGAGGAGAAGGTACCTGTATTTGCATCTGTCCTTGTTGTTCTTGTGTGTTTGTTTGTAGGGGCCGGCAGGGGCTGGGTGCTGGGAAGGACACCGAGCCCCGAGTAGGGGGCGGAGCTTGGCTGATCAAGGGGCCCATAAAAGCGGCCTCCCAGCCAGGCAGCGGTACAGCTGCGAGCAGCGGCAGCAAACAGGGGAGTTTGAGAGGGGGTTCCCATTGGAGGAGAAGGTACCTGTATTTGCATCTGTCCTTGTTGTTCTTGTGTGTTTGTTTGTAGGGGCCGGCAGGGGCTGGGTGCTGGGAAGGACGCCGAGCCCCGAGTAGGGGGCGGAGCTTGGCTGATCAAGGGGCCCATAAAAGCGGCCGCCCAGCGAGGCAGCGGTACAGCTGCGAGCAGCGGCAGCAAACAGGGGAGTTTGAGAGGGGGTTCCCATTGGAGGAGAAGGTACCTGTATTTGCATCTGTCCTTGTTGTTCTTGTGTGTTTGTTTGTAGGGGCCGGCAGGGGCTGGGTGCTGGGAAGGACGCCGAGCCCCAAGTAGGGGGCGGAGCTTGGCTGATCAAGGGGCCCATAAAAGCGGCCGCCCAGCCAGGCAGCGGTACAGCTGCGAGCAGCGGCAGCAAACAGGGGAATTTGAGAGGGGGTTCCCATTGGAGGAGAAGGTACCTGTATTTGCATCTGTCCTTGTTGTTCTTGTGTGTTTGTTTGTAGGGGCCGGCAGGGGCTGGGTGCTGGGAAGGACGCCGAGCCCCGAGTAGGGGGCGGAGCTTGGCTGATCAAGGGGCCCATAAAAGCGGCCGCCCAGCCAGGCAGCGGTACAGCTGCGAGCAGCGGCAGCAAACAGGGGAGTTTGAGAGGGGGTTCCCATTGGAGGAGAAGGTACCTGTATTTGCATCTGTCCTTGTTGTTCTTGTGTGTTTGTTTGTAGGGGCCGGCAGGGGCTGGGTGCTGGGAAGGACTCCGAGCCCCGAGTAGGGGGCGGAGCTTGGCTGATCAGGGGGCCCATAAAAGCGGCCGCCCAGCCAGGCAGCGGTACAGCTGCGAGCAGCGGCAGCAAACAGGGGATTTTGAGAGGGAGTTCCCATTGGAGGAGAAGGTACCTGTATTTGCATCTGTCCTTGTTGTTCTTGTGTGTTTGTTTGTAGGGGCCGGCAGGGGCTGGGTGCTGGGAAGGACGCCGAGCCACGGGTAGGGGGCGGAGCTTGGCTGATCAAGGGGCCCATAAAAGCGGCCGCCCAGCCAGGCAGCGGTACAGCTGCGAGCAGCGGCAGCAAACAGGGGAGTTTGAGAGGGGGTTCCCATTGGAGGAGAAGGTACCTGTATTTGCATCGGTCCTTGTTGTTCTTGTGTGTTTGTTTGTCGGGGCCGGCAGGGGCTGGGTGCTGGGAAGGACGCCCAGCCCCGAGTAGGGGACGGAGCTCGGCTGATCAAGGGGCGCATAAAAGCGGCCGCCCAGCCAGGCAGCGGTAACAGCTGCGAGCAGCGGCGGCAAACAGGGGAGTTTGAG
>NW_027056251.1:0-5908 GCF_011386835.1 Chrysemys picta bellii
CCCTCTTTCCCCCTCCCCCGATACAGCAAGCAGGAGTCTCTGGGAGCAGCTCCAAGGCAGAGGGCAGGAGCAGCACATGGCAGTGGGGGGAGAGACAGCTACTGCACAGGGAACTTAGGGGAGGGGGGAGCTGATGGGGGGCTGCTGGTCCACCCTGGTTCCAACCACCCGCCAGCTATCTGCAACGGGCTGCTCTTCCTGCAAGCAGTGGACAAAACTGGCGGCTGCCAAACGACCTTAGTAGGGAGCATTTCACAACTTTAAATGAGCATGTTCCCTAACTGATCAGCAACTTAACATCGAAACAACGTTAACTGGGACAACTTTAAGTGAGGAGTTCCTGTACCATGTTGCACCAGGCCTCTTCTGGCTGCTCTTATAATTACTGTTAGCAGTAGTGTGTGTCAAACATTCAGTCATATTTACAAGATTCAAGATACTTGAATAATGTTTCTTAGAACATCCTGAGGATGATGAATTGAAAGTATGCATTATGTTATACAACCTTGAGTTCTTAATTAGCTTGCCATTTTCTGCAAGGGTCCAAGCACTTCTTAGCAGGTACTTAGCATCTTGCAGCCTCATGCCTTTGAGCATGATTCACTGAAGATCTGGAACATCTTCTCCAGTAGGGCCCTACCAAATTCACAGCCATGAAAAACGCATCACGGACCATGAACTATGGTCTTTTGTGTACTTTTACCCTATTCTATACAGATTTCATGGGGGAGACCAGTGTTTCTCAAATTGAGGGTCCTTACTTCTGTGCTACCTTCAGAGCTGGGCAGCCGGAGAGCAGTGCCTGTTGGCCAGGCACCCAGTTCTAAAGGCAGTGCCCCACGTGCAACAGCGCAGAAGTAAGGGTGACAATACCATACCATGCCATCCTTACTTCTGTGCTGCTGCTGACAGTAGCTCTGCCTTCAAAGCTGGGCTCCCAGCGAGCAGCTGCCACTCTCCAGTCTCCCAGCTTGAAGGTGGCGCTGCCACCAGCAGCAGCTCAGTGGTAAGGGTAGCAGCACCGCAACCCCCTCTCCCCCCCTCCCCCCACACACAACACCTTTTTGGATCAGGACCCTACAATTACAACACTGTGACATTTCAGATTTAAACAGCTGAAATCATGAAATTTATGGTTTTTAAAATCCTATGACGGTAAAATTGACCAAAATGGACTGTAGTCCCTACCAATAATATTACATAGAGCAAGAATGACACCTGGTGGCCAATTGTGACCTTAAAGAGACACTGTCATATAGTTTAACATTTTCAGCCTAAACTACCATAAATTAAGGGGAAAGTTACTTGGATTCTAAACTATTGCAGGCTAAATACTTGGGTAAACTCAAGTTAAGGATGAGAGTCCCTTACAATAAATTTGTAGTAATTAAAAATAACAAGTATTAAAAATACAGGAAATTCAAAGTTAAGTTAAACGTAAATCACAACCCAACATTTAAAAATTTGGAAATGTATAATTAAGGCTCTCAAACAACCTCAATTCTGCCTCTTCAGTGACTCTAGCCTCTAATCTTTCTTCCTGGAAAATGTGCTGTTTTTAAGTCCTTCACATAAGAGTTAGCAAGATTAGGTCTCCATACTGAACTGGTGTTTTGATCAAGGGCTTTTTGTACTGGCTCTAGGACAATTTGTAAAAGCCAGTGTATTATCGGTTTAGTGAACAGACCACTGCTATCCCTTTGTAACTTTTTCCCCTTCGAGTGGTTATCCATATGCACAGTTTGCTGACGGTGTGCAACGTACCCCACTCACCCAGGTTCAGAGTCTCATGCACTTTGAGCGGCCTCATGTCCTGCACCGAGGGCATAAAAGGGTGGAGCAGGCCAGCCACCACTCAGTTCTTCTCATGCCTCCTGGCTTCGAGAAGAACATGGGCAGTGAGCAGTGCTAACAAAATAACTGGCTCTTTTCAAATTTGTGCATAGTATAGATAGGGATGGTTAGTTGTTGCCCATTGGCATTTTGGTTTTTTAACCAGAATAGTTATTTCTTTCTGGTGCCAGGATGGCTTCTTCTAAGTCCCCTGGATTTACATACTGCCCATCAAACAAGGGCACTATACCCTTTAATGTTTGGCATTTAAAATATTTATTTTGTCTGGGGGAATATCCCTGGAAAATGTTCTATTTGCAAGTCCTTCACTTGCAGGACCTGCAAATCTAGAGAAGCCCTGCTCCAGATGTACTTAATGGGTAAAGCAATGAGACTAGCTTCAGGCCCTGGGTCATATAATCATAGAATATCAGGGTTGGAAGGGACCTCAGGTGGTCATCTAGTCCAACTCCCTGCTCAAAGCCCAACTTATGCTATCTTATGTCCGGACAAAGTGTCTTTAGGACACATCCTGTGTTCCTACTGACAGTTGTCACAGACTTCCATCTGAACTAGCAGATTCACCTGCCTATATTTTTCTCTGAACCACCCGCTTCTCAGGCTGCTGCTATGCTCTCTATGTTGAATGTCAGACGTGCTTTGGCATGTTAATTTGCAAAGGATGAAATCTTTTAGATCTTCATCCAGTTAGGTGCATAGATGACTGTGTGAGGGCCTGTTTAATAAGTGGTTAATATGGAGACTCCTGCTTCATTCAGCATTTATTCTACCAGAGCTTAGGCATCATCGCTGATATGTTTCTGTTGTGGAAATACGTAAAGCAGCTAGGCTGTTTGGGGAGGCACAGTCTTCCCTACCCGGCCCTCCATACAGTTTTGCACCCCAATGTGGCCCTCGGGCCAAAAAAATTGCCCACCCCTGCTTTAGGGGCAGAGGGACTTGCCTACTTTCAAATGTTAGGCTGTCTTTTATTTTGATCTTAACTCTGAATTACCTTGGTTTCTAATGCTTGATTTTGTTTGTTTTTAATAACTGCAGCATTATTATGAATTTAAAAAAACACTTACATGTACTGTCAACTTTACTCACAGATGTTAATGATTTGTTTGGTTTGGTTTCTGCCTGGGGATTTTCTTGATTATTTTTTTAAGACATTTTGAAATCTTTTCCATGCAAAGAAAGAAAGCTGGCAGAAAGTCCCCGGTGTTATGCAGAGAACAATGGGGGAGCTAAGTAACAGGGAAGATTGTAGTGCTTAGAAGTACGATAGGGGTTAACCAGTCTGTATTCCTCAGGTTCTGTTGTTACCAGGAAGACTGCAGGTTCTGGTGGAGCTTCTGAACTTTGCAGGCACTCTGAGTTGAGATTAGTGGAGAAACTCTGAGGGGCTACAGGAATTCCTGAGAACATGGGGAAGTCCAGCTGAATGTTTTGGCCTCTGCCAATTGCTGCAGCTCCACAATTTTCCTGTGCATTTGGTAGAACATTGTAGCTCATGCAAGTCATGGATTCCATGATTCTTCATATTTATCTTTAGCTTAACTCTTTTCCCATCCCCTTTGTGCCCCTCCATACACACTTAGATGAAAGAAGTTATGTTGCCGTGGAGAAAGGGACCTCCACATGTGTCTTCTGTAGATGTGATGGTTGTCACCTACCCTTTGCTGTCAGGGTTTTAATGGATGCATGCAGATTCTGCTGCCTACTTAAGAATGTTACACCCTATATACAGGATGCTGAAGATTATACCATCAGATGAATGGGGGTTAAGAATTTCCCTCTGGAGAGGTACAGTAAGGGCTGTTCTTTGCTACCTCTGTGAGGAGCCCATCGAGAGACGGTCTTGGCTGGGAGTAGGTTGAGGCCAGGGACATTGAGCCAATCCAGTGTTATTACCATGTTTGTATACAGATGTTCAAGTAATTTAACAATGAGAACTTTTGACCTGTGACTAGGCCCTCTCCACTTCAGTGACTGATAGCAAATTGCAGAGGAAAGATTGATTGGTTGCTACTTCTGATGTCACAATGATGCTACTTATGAATCACCTGAGTTACTGAGCAAATTGCAGAGGAAAGATTGATTGGTTGCTACTTCTGATGTCACAATGATGCTACTTATAAATCACCTGAGTTACTGGCATAGCTCTGTCACCATAACCTCTAGGTGTGACTGTTAAGAGCTTTTCTTATTACAGTCTAGCTTCTTTAAATGAGTTGGAAATCTGATTGAATTATATTATATTATTAAATTATATTATTAAATATGGAATATATGAAGAGTCTGGGGTGGTCTGTCGGTGGAATATTCAAAGCCAAGAAAAAGGTGAGAGAACAAGTGGTGAATTTTATTAATATTGTGATTTTTTTAAATTGTTTTCTTTGGCAAAGTAAGAAACTATTTTATGCAGAAAATTAATGTCATCTAAAGTATAACTCTGCTAAACTTGGAAAGTAGATTAATTTATTATACTGTGAAACAGGCATTTTGAGTTCCATTTTAAATGCCAATGTCAACCTGTTGGGTGAGAACCAAATCCACTTCAATTTAGGCTGAAACAATTTATTTTAGCCTTTATTATATATGTTTTCAGACAATGCTACTGTCACCTATGAATTACATAAACATGCAAAAAAAAGATAAGACAAGAAAAGGAAATGCTCAAGTTATCTTTCTTGGGGACAGGGTGACTCTTTTCAAATCTCTGCTATGCTTGGCTATTTTTCCTCTGTATCTTCTCCACTATTCTGTCAATCATCTATTTTTTTTAATCCTCTGTTCTGTAACTTTGCACAGACTCAGTATAGCAAGCTACCTCATCTGTGTCTTTATCCGTATATATTCCACTCTAACCCCCTAATTAAAAATCACAATAACTAACCCAAATTAATACATGTTTTGCTTATTCTGCTAAAACTTACTTATATCTATGGAGTTCCCAATGCATCTATTCCTTGCTGTCACGCTCACTGGCTCCATGCAGTTGTACTTACATTACAGCAATTTTTATTCTTTTTACTCATCTGTTTTTGTGGTCTTGAGTTTTTACTTGTTGGACGGGTGGAGGATGAGGGATTGTACCTGACTTACTGAAAGCTAACAGCTCTCTTCTCTACCCTGCTCTCTGCTTGGTCAAGAACTTTATATCTGAGACATACAAACCAGTTTTCTGATTTACAGACTGTTTCAGCAAAATCTGATGATCTAAAGCAGCAGAAATACATACAAAAAGCAAAAATTCCTTCCTATTTTCTTATAGTCTTATATATAATAATTTCTCTAACATTACTTAGTACATATTTGACTAACACAATTCATTACACAGTTCTCCAACAAAGCTTAACTATGTATGTGCTTGCTCATGGTGGCTCCATAATTTACAGTAGAACTTCAGAGTTACGAACACCAGAGTTACAAACTGATCAGTCAACCACACAAATCTCATTTGGAACCAGAAGAACACAATTAGGCAGCAGCAGAGACACCCTCTTTCCCTCCCCCCCCCGCAAAAGGCAAATACAGTACTGTATTATGTTAAACTACTAAGAAATAAAGCAAAAGAAGCATTTTTTCACATCCCTTTAAAATTATATTCAAGTAAATTATTCATCTTCTATTTTAAAAGCATCCAACCATGAAAATGATTTAAATCTTAGCAGCAGTTCACTTTTTTATTACCTTTAAAAATAGTTACTTGTCTTAAAGAAAAGATTTAAAAAAATAAAAATGTGTTCTGTGGAGAGAAAAACAGTTATTCTGCTAGGACAGCTTTCTGTGTAAATTGGTTGTAAGTCTCCCTAACATGCTGTGAATACAATGAAACTGTAAGAGGCAAAGGAGCGGCGGTAGTATTGTGTTCTGAGAAAATGTATAGTAGTGTGCTTTGGACAACTTTCAGACTTTTATCAGCAGATTGTTTTCACAATAGAAATTACCTTGGGAATTTATTAAATGGGGTTTCAGTGTACTCTAGTTCTTTATAAACCACCAAAATTACAAGCAATATATTATTTTAATAAAATGACAGATAAACTGAAACACTTCTAATAGGAGA
>NW_027056252.1:0-5907 GCF_011386835.1 Chrysemys picta bellii
CTGCAGACAGTCTGGATATTTAGGTCCAAGACAGTTCTTTGTGGTCCTCAGACACTTCCACAAGCATTTCCCGCTCCTCCCACGCTGCACTGGGTGAGAAAACTACTGGGCCCATTCCCCCTAAAGCCACAATCTCCAGATTTCCCCTTGACAATTATTTCACCAGGCAGCCTCCATACAAAATCAGGAGGAATAAAATGATGAAGGGGGGTAAGGAATTAATTGACAAGTATTCCTAAATCAATGTGACAAGGTATACTGCCTGGAATGACTTAGTCCAAAACAGCCCCAGACACTCCCTTTCGGATCTTACCACCAGTAGCATGTCAGATCTCCAAGAGTCCAAAAAGTGAGTAGAAAGCAGGAGACTTGGCTGCAGAATTCCAGGCAGGTTGGAAGCGCTGTTTGAAGGTCCGGAATTCTGGACATAGTGTCATGGGGGTGCCATAAATAGTAGCAGATGAAACCTGTACCCTGTTTACAGGGTGCTCATTCAGGGCAGTGGCTGTATTTGGCCAAGTGCCAAGAGACTAGAGTGCAAAGACCGGATCCCTGATTACAGGGCAGTCTTTGGCAGCAGGCTGTGAAGACAGCACGAGGCCAAGAGACCCAGAGGGCCTCGGAGACGCACACCCTAGTTACAGGGAGGTCAAGCTGCCCACGTAACGGAAATGATTCTAATTACCCAGATTTCAAAAGCTAGATGCAACCTGTACCCTGATTACAGGGTGGTCGCTGGCATTAGCCGAAGAGGAGAGACCATAACCTGAATTACAGGAAGGTCAAGCTGTCAAAGTACCAAAGAACTCGATATGTCCCATCCTAGAGAGGCTTGTGACATGGACCCTAATTACAGGGATGTCACGCTGACTAATGGGGCAGAGCACGGCGTAAAGCCAAATGAGCAAGAGGGCAGAGACCCAGACCCCAGTTACAGGGCGGTCACATTGCTCAGTTGAACAAAGAGCTCAATGCCCCTCCAAAGACAGGGGGAGGTGACTTGCACCCTGATTACAGGGCAGTCACACTCATCAACCCTATAACGGAGACCCAAAGGGCCTCGGAGACGCAAACCCTAGTTACAGGGAGGTTAAGCTGCCCATGTTACGGACATGATTCGAATCCCCCAGATTTCAAAAGCGAGATGCAACCTGTACCCTGATTACAGGGTGGTCGCTGGCATTAGCCAAATAGGGGAGACCATAACCTGAATTACAGGAAGGTCAAGCTGTCAAAGTACCAAAGAGCTCGATATGTCCCATCCTAGAGAGTCTTGTGACATAGACCCTAATTACAGGGTTGTCACGCTGACTAATGGGGCAGAGCACGGCGTAAAGCCAAATGAGCAAGAGGGCCGAGACCCGGACCCCAGATACAGGGCGGTCACATTGCTCAGTTTAACAAAGAGCTCAATGCCCCTCCAAAGACAGAGGGAAGTGACTTGCACCCTGATGACACTGCAGTCACCCTCAATAGCCAGATAACGGAGCAGAATGTCAAAACGACACAATAGCACAGACCGGGACCCAGCTTACAGGGCGGTCACGCTGCTCAAGATATTAGGAGGCTCGAGATTCCCCTACAGTCTAATTACATGACCTGAGGCCTGATTTGAGGTTGGTTACTGTGCCCAGAGTTCCTTTCCTTTTCCTCCATCTTCTTTTCTCCTCTGTGTGTGGCATTCCTGACACTTCCTTCTTCTCCACTTGCGCTTCATGATGTCTGAAACAGAGAGAGAGAGCACAAGGCGTGTGTAAGTGAGAACCGACAATGCCATGTCCCGTACGCAAACTCAGTGTAATCTACTGATACACTGTTCCTTTCCGCATCTGCAGACAGTCTGGATATTTAGGTCCAAGACAGTTGTTTGTGGTCCTCAGATACTTCCACAAGCATTTCCCGCTCCTCCCACGCTGCACTGGGTGAGAAAACTACTGGGCCCATTCCCCCTAAAGCCACAATCTCCAGATTTCCCCTTGACAATTATTTCACCAGGCAGCCTCCATACAAAATCAGGAGGAATAAAATGATGAAGGGGGGTAAGGAATTAATTGACAAGTATTCCTAAATCAATGTGACAAGGTATACTGCCTGGAATGACTTAGTCCAAAACAGCCCCAGACACTCCCTTTCGGATCTTACCACCAGTAGCATGTCAGATCTCCAAGAGTCCAAAAAGTGAGTAGAAAGCAGGAGACTTGGCTGCAGAATTCCAGGCAAGCTGGAAGCGCTGTTTGAAGGTCCGGAATTCTGGACACAGTGTCATGGGGGTGCCATAAATAGTAGCAGATGAAACCTGTACCCTGTTTACAGGGTGCTCATTCAGGGCAGTGGCTGTATTTGGCCAAGTGCCAAGAGACTAGAGTGCAAAGACCGGATCCCTGATTACAGGGCGGTCGTTGGCAGCAGGCTGTGAAGACAGCACGAGGCCAAGAGACCCAGAGGGCCTCGGAGACGCACACCCTAGTTACAGGGAGGTCAAGCTGCCCACGTAACGGAAATGATTCTAATTACCCAGATTTCAAAAGCTAGATGCAACCTGTACCCTGATTACAGGGTGGTCGCTGGCATTAGCCGAAGAGGAGAGACCATAACCTGAATTACAGGAAGGTCAAGCTGTCAAAGTACCAAAGAACTCGATATGTCCCATCCTAGAGAGGCTTGTGACATGGACCCTAATTACAGGGATGTCACGCTGACTAATGGGGCAGAGCACGGCGTAAAGCCAAATGAGCAAGAGGGCAGAGACCCAGACCCCAGTTACAGGGCGGTCACATTGCTCAGTTTAACAAAGAGCTCAATGCCCCTCCAAAGACAGGGGGAGGTGACTTGCACCCTGATTACAGGGCAGTCACACTCATCAACCCTATAACGGAGACCCAAAGGGCCTCGGAGACGCAAACCCTAGTTACAGGGAGGTTAAGCTGCCCATGTTACGGACATGATTCGAATCCCCCAGATTTCAAAAGCGAGATGCAACCTGTACCCTGATTACAGGGTGGTCGCTGGCATTAGCCAAATAGGGGAGACCATAACCTGAATTACAGGAAGGTCAAGCTGTCAAAGTACCAAAGAGCTCGATATGTCCCATCCTAGAGAGTCTTGTGACATAGACCCTAATTACAGGGTTGTCACGCTGACTAATGGGGCAGAGCACGGCGTAAAGCCAAATGAGCAAGAGGGCCGAGACCCGGACCCCAGATACAGGGCGGTCACATTGCTCAGTTTAACAAAGAGCTCAATGCCCCTCCAAAGACAGAGGGAGGTGACTTGCACCCTGATTACATGGCAGTCACCCTCAATAGCCAGATAACGGAGCAGAATGTCAAAACGACACAATAGCACAGACCGGGACCCAGCTTACAGGCCGGTCACGCTGCTCAAGATATTAAGAGGCTCGAGATTCCCCTACAGTCTAATTACATGACCTGAGGCCTGATTTGAGGTTGGTTACTGTGCCCAGAGTTCCTTTCCTTTTCCTCCATCTTCTTTTCTCCTCTGTGTGTGGCATTCCTGACACTTCCTTCTTCTCCACTTGCGCTTCATGATGTCTGAAACAGAGAGAGAGAGCACAAGGCGTGTGTAAGTGAGAACCGACAATGCCATGTCCCGTACGCAAACTCAGTGTAATCTACTGATACACTGTTCCTTTCCGCATCTGCAGACAGTCTGGATATTTAGGTCCAAGACAGTTGTTTGTGGTCCTCAGATACTTCCACAAGCATTTCCCGCTCCTCCCACGCTGCACTGGGTGAGAAAACTACTGGGCCCATTCCCCCTAAAGCCACAATCTCCAGATTTCCCCTTGACAATTATTTCACCAGGCAGCCTCCATACAAAATCAGGAGGAATAAAATGATGAAGGGGGGTAAGGAATTAATTGACAAGTATTCCTAAATCAATGTGACAAGGTATACTGCCTGGAATGACTTAGTCCAAAACAGCCCCAGACACTCCCTTTCGGATCTTACCACCAGTAGCATGTCAGATCTCCAAGAGTCCAAAAAGTGAGTAGAAAGCAGGAGACTTGGCTGCAGAATTCCAGGCAAGCTGGAAGCGCTGTTTGAAGGTCCGGAATTCTGGACACAGTGTCATGGGGGTGCCATAAATAGTAGCAGATGAAACCTGTACCCTGTTTACAGGGTGCTCATTCAGGGCAGTGGCTGTATTTGGCCAAGTGCCAAGAGACTAGAGTGCAAAGACCGGATCCCTGATTACAGGGCGGTCGTTGGCAGCAGGCTGTGAAGACAGCACGAGGCCAAGAGACCCAGAGGGCCTCGGAGACGCACACCCTAGTTACAGGGAGGTCAAGCTGCCCACGTAACGGAAATGATTCTAATTACCCAGATTTCAAAAGCTAGATGCAACCTGTACCCTGATTACAGGGTGGTCGCTGGCATTAGCCGAAGAGGAGAGACCATAACCTGAATTACAGGAAGGTCAAGCTGTCAAAGTACCAAAGAACTCGATATGTGCCATCCTAGAGAGGCTTGTGACATGGACCCTAATTACAGGGATGTCACGCTGACTAATGGGGCAGAGCACGGCGTAAAGCCAAATGAGCAAGAGGGCAGAGACCCAGACCCCAGTTACAGGGCGGTCACATTGCTCAGTTTAACAAAGAGCTCAATGCCCCTCCAAAGACAGGGGGAGGTGACTTGCACCCTGATTACAGGGCAGTCACACTCATCAACCCTATAACGGAGACCCAAAGGGCCTCGGAGACGCAAACCCTAGTTACAGGGAGGTTAAGCTGCCCATGTTACGGACATGATTCGAATCCCCCAGATTTCAAAAGCGAGATGCAACCTGTACCCTGATTACAGGGTGGTCGCTGGCATTAGCCAAATAGGGGAGACCATAACCTGAATTACAGGAAGGTCAAGCTGTCAAAGTACCAAAGAGCTCGATATGTCCCATCCTAGAGAGTCTTGTGACATAGACCCTAATTACAGGGTTGTCACGCTGACTAATGGGGCAGAGCACGGCGTAAAGCCAAATGAGCAAGAGGGCCGAGACCCGGACCCCAGATACAGGGCGGTCACATTGCTCAGTTTAACAACGAGCTCAATGCCCCTCCAAAGACAGAGGGAGGTGACTTGCACCCTGATTACAGGGCAGTCACCCTCAATAGCCAGATAACGGAGCAGAATGTCAAAACGACACAATAGCACAGACCGGGACCCAGCTTACAGGCCGGTCACGCTGCTCAAGATATTAAGAGGCTCGAGATTCCCCTACAGTCTAATTACATGACCTGAGGCCTGATTTGAGGTTGGTTACTGTGCCCAGAGTTCCTTTCCTTTTCCTCCATCTTCTTTTCTCCTCTGTGTGTGGCATTCCTGACACTTCCTTCTTCTCCACTTGTGCTTCATGATGTCTGAAACAGAGAGAGAGAGCACAAGGCGTGTGTAAGTGAGAACCGACAATGCCATGTCCCGTACGGAAACTCAGTGTAATCTACTGATACACTGTTCCTTTCCGCATCTGCAGACAGTCTGGATATTTAGGTCCAAGACAGTTCTTTGTGGTCCTCAGACACTTCCACAAGCATTTCCCGCTCCTCCCACGCTGCACTGGGTGAGAAAACTACTGGGCCCATTCCCCCTAAAGCCACAATCTCCAGATTTCCCCTTGACAATTATTTCACCAGGCAGCCTCCATACAAAATCAGGAGGAATAAAATGATGAAGGGGGGTAAGGAATTAATTGACAAGTATTCCTAAATCAATGTGACAAGGTATACTGCCTGGAATGACTTAGTCCAAAACAGCCCCAGACACTCCCTTTCGGATCTTACCACCAGTAGCATGTCAGATCTCCAAGAGTCCAAAAAGTGAGTAGAAAGCAGGAGACTTGGCTGCAGAATTCCAGGCAGGTTGGAAGCGCTGTTTGAAGGTCCGGAAT
>NW_027056253.1:0-5907 GCF_011386835.1 Chrysemys picta bellii
AATTCTAGGCCAAGTACCTAAGAGCCACAGCTGGTTCTCGGTTATAGATTTAAAAGACGCCTTCTTTTCCATCCCCCTTGATTTAGAATCTCAAAAGTTGTTTGCCTTTGAATGGGAGGATCCGGACACCCATTACAGGGCCCAATATCTTTGGACCGTTGTCCCACAGGGACTCACCTGTGCACCAGAGATTTTTGGCAGCCAGCTAAAAAGGGACCTGGCCCCATTCCTGGCTAACCATCCTGTGTGTAACATAGTTCAGTACTGCGATGATCTGCTCTTGAGTACTGAAACAGAGACAGTCTGCAAGGAGCAAACTGTAGATCTCCTCAATCACCTTGGGGTACAGGGATATAAAGTATCAAAGGAAAAAGCTCAGTTGGTTAAGCAGCAGGTCACCTTCCTTGGATACCACCTCTGCCAAGGGAGTCGCAGTTTGGGCAAAGAAAGAATCCAAGTTATACTTGATAGCCCTCAGCCCCGAAACCCCCGAGAACTAAGGGCATTTCTGGGACTGACTGGCTTCTGTCGACTCTGGATCCCCGACTATGGGGGAAAAGCCAGACCACTATATGAGTCTTTAACTAAAGAAGGTCTGCTCCACTGGAAATGGACCAGGGAAATGGAAAAAGCATTTCGAGAGCTTAAAGAAGCCTTGGTTCAGCCTCCCGCTCTAGCCCTCCCAGATTCCCGGAAGCCATTCACCCTATACGTTCATGAAAGAGGAGGGGTGGCAGCCGGAGTCCTGTGCCAAAGGTCAGGACCAACCTGGCGACCCATTGGATATTATTCAAAGGTCTTGGACCCTGTCGCCAAGGGGTGGCCCGCCTGTTTACGGGCCGTAGCAGCGACCGCCCTCCTCGTTCAGGAAGCCGAAAAGTTAACCTTGGGCGGAGACACTAAAGTTGTGGTCCCCCACGGGGTGCCTCAGATACTGGGAACAGGCGCTGGGGAAAAGCATCTAAACCCTAGCCGACATACTAGATACGAAGTAGGGCTCTTGTTGGCCCCCAATTTGACCTTTAAGACAGTCAGTTCCCTTAACCCGGCCACCCTACTGCCTGACCCTCAGGTTTCCCCAGAGGCTGGTCCTACTCATGACTGTATTGAAGTCTTACAACAAGAAACCAAACCCCGACCTGATCTTTCAGATTTGCCCTGGCCCGACCCCGATGTTGAGGGGTATGTTGATGGGTCCAGCTATGTAGTGGATGGCAAGCGATATACTGGCGCAGCAGTAGTGATTAAGGATAAAGGGGTATACAAGTTTAAACTCAGTCCCAATTTGTCCGCTCAGGCGGCGGAACTGGTGGCTCTTATTGAGGCTCTTCACTTGGGGGCTGGGAAAACCCTTAACCTATATACAGACAGTCGTTATGCCTACATGGTGGTACATGCACACGGGACCCTGTGGAAAGAGAGAGGCTTCATTACGGCCTCAGGTCAAAAGATTGCACATGGGAGCCTCATTAAAGCCCTGCTCGAGGCCCTGATGCTTCCACTCCGGGTTGCCGTGATACATGTGCGTGCCCACGGGAGGGCTCCCGAGGCCGAACAGCGAAAGTATAATCAACTGGCTGACCAGGCCGCGAAGGAGGCCGCCCGAGACGGGGCCTCGTGGCTTCTCATGGTTCAAGATACTGAGACTAAAGCTCCTCCTCCCCAATACACAACCGAGGAAATGGGTCATGCCCAGGCTGCAGGAGGCCGGCAGGATTCCTCTGGATGGTGGAGATTGCCTGGGGGAGAGGTTTTCGTCCCCAGGCCAGTACTCCAGGAGATTTTTCAGCTCCTGCATAAAGGGGGACATCTGGGGTCTGGGGCAATGGTTGACTTGGCTACCAGGTCCCTTAAAGGACTGGGTATGCACATGGAAGCCCAGAGAGTTGTTAATAATTGTTCCATCTGTCAACGAACGAACCAGAAGGGATGTGGCCCTCCTGCCCCGATGGGAGGCCGACCATGGGCTATATTCCCTTTTCAAAGATGGCAAGTTGACTTTGCTGAGGTACCCCCTTGCAGGGGCTATAAGTATCTGCTCGTGTTTGTTGATCAACTCACCGGGTGGGTAGAGTGTTACCCTAGCCGGCATTGTCAGGCCCGGGCAGTTACCAAAGCCCTGTTACATGAAATACTTCCTCGTTACCATCTCCCGGAGGTAATTGAGTCTGATAGGGGAAGCCACTTTGTCTCACAAGTGGTCCAGCAGGTATCCCAGGCACTCGGTATACAATGGAAATTACATACACCCTGGAGGCCGCAAAGCTCGGGTCAAGTAGAAAGGATGAATAGAACTCTCAAAGACACTCTAACTAAAATATGCACAGAATCTAGCTTGAAGTGGCTTGATGCCTTGCCACTCGCCCTCACCCGTATTCGAAGGGCCCCACGTAAGGGTCTTAAACTCTCGCCCTTTGAACTAGTCTTTGGATTTCCACCCCGAATACTTATCCCAGGATTCCGGGAGGATGTAAACTGGGAAGTGGGAAATGACTTACTATGGAAACAGGTTTCCGGGTTGCAATCTGTCTTGTTGCAGCTTCATCGATACGCGGCGCCATTCCAGGCCCTCCCCTTGGACCAGACCGTGCATCCGTTCCGGATCGGTGACCAGGTCCTTGTCAAGAAGTGGAAACGCGACCCCCTGACGCCAAGGTGGGACGGTCCACACACCGTTTCGCTCATCAGCCAGGCCGCAGTTAAAATACTCGGGAGCGACAAATGGACACATCACACCCGGGTAAAGCGGTTTCTGAATCCTGACCAGGGAACCAATTCCACGGAAGAGGACACCAGCCCTCTGCCCGCCCCGGCACCGGAAGCCCGGGGTGGCACGGGCGCAGACACCGTCTGGGAGTATCAAGGACTTGATGGACTAAAAGGACTGTTTAGAAAAAAACAATCATGAACTCATTATTAACATTTCTGTTCATATGTGTCTATCATGGCTATGGTTGGGAAAATAGGTTTGTACAACTAGGAGAAACAATAGCGGGTTCCTTCAATATTAGTAGCTGTTGGGTTTGTGGAGGTCCAGGGGATTGGAATGAGTGGCCTTGGGTAGCCCAGCCAGTGCAAGCTAAATGGTGGATCAGTAATTTAAGTATAGTCCACAAAGGAACAGAAGTTTGGACTGAGGATAGTAGCCCTTGGCGACTCTATTCCTCTGGAGTAGGGATCTTTTGCCTCAACCGAACAAAACAAGAAGGGGTGTATGTGGGCAAAAGCCAATGTGACTGGACTCTATCTCTAGGATTTGACTGCTATGATCACCCTAGTTGCCATACGTATGACTGTTCTAAATATCAAGGACGATGGAACCAAACCCATGTGAAACTCACTAATCATAGCTGGGTAAGATGTTCCTTCCAACATCATATCGGCGAAGGCTGTAAAGCAGTTGGACAAGATGGGTACTTTGATGCCCTCTTTCTAAGTTGCCAGCGAGATAATACCGCCAGTAAGGACCACGTGGTACGCTGGTATCAGTGGGCATGGCAACATTCTAATGGAACTCGGGTAACCCATTTTAATCATTTTTGGTCTACTACCAATAGCCCTAAATTTGGTTGTAATTGTGTTTGGAAGGAAGGGGCTGGGGCATGGAAATGTGAATACTGCAATCCTGACAGTACATCTATTGTACTAGGGGGGCCCTTGGAAATGGGTAACCCTTTGTATTATGAAGAACCGGGCCCCGAGGATTACCCCGAGACCTGGGATGGCCCCTTTGCGAACGGACAATGGGCCCTAAAAGGCCATTACTGGATATGCGGGCAATACGCTTATCGAAGATTGCCCCCAAATTGGTCAGGAATATGTTATGTTGGGTACATTAGGCCCTTGTTCTTTCTATTACCCCAAATTCAGGGAAATAAATTAGGAATTAAGGTATATGACGACTTGATTAGGGAGAGGCGGTCTGTTGATTCCGCATTGACCGCTGGAAGCTCCCAAACATGGGGAGCTCGAGAGTGGCCCCCTGAGAAAATTATAAAACATTATGGTCCAGCTACATGGAATCCTAATGAGTGGATCTCAGGGGCAAGAGAGCCCATTTACAACTTGAATCGGATAATTAGGCTGCAAGCCATTTTAGAAATAATAACTAATCAGACGGCTGCAGCTCTAGATCTTTTGGCCGATCAGTCCACTCAGATGAGAAATGCGCTCTACCAGCACCATCTAGTTCTTGATTATTTGCTGGCAGAAGAAGGAGGAATCTGTGCAAAATTAAACGAATCTAATTGCTGTTTACAAATAGATGATAATGGAAAGGCGGTAAAACAGCTAACGAAAGAAATGAGGAAGTTAGCCCATGTCCCGGTCCAAACATGGGGTGGGTGGAATATGGACTGGTTCACATCCTGGTTACCGCAACTAGGATGGCTCCGAGAAGGTCTTCTTCTCTTTGTACTCTTTATTACAACCTTATTAACCCTAGCTTGCTTTGCTCCCTGTGTAGTTGCATTAGTCCGACGAATGGCTAATCAAACCATACACCAACAAATGATGGCCCAATACCAGCCGGTGAAGGCTGAGGATTGGGGGCCATAAGGCTCTCAAAATGCTTTTTAGGGGGGAATCTTGTTAGGCCCAAAAACTGAAAAACATGTTTTTCTCGGCTTCTGCTTGTTATCCCAGTAAATATCCTTATCTTAGCTTTCACTGTTGTTTCCCATGCATGAAGCTACACGTATACAGGATGTATATAGAAGATATATGGCAAAGGGGAGTGGGTTGGACGGACCCTGGGAAAGGAATGTGAAGGACGGGAAGCTAAACAGATGTATCCTGATTACTACTAGGACTAAACTTAAACAATGCATAGGTTAGCAGAATTTAGACACGCTAAGTTGTTTGTCTCTCTGTATAAAAAGGGCCCAGTTGTGCTTGTAAGGTGTGTCTCTTTCTCAGGCACTAGCCGAGTAGAGCACCCTCTCAGCTGACTGACTAATAAAGGGTCTGGTATTTGTCCTCTTGTCTCTCCGTGCCTCCTTGGGGTAATTGGGCAGCTCCAGGGGGGAAACGAGCCCATTTGGCTAACACTGTTTAGAAGGTAGGAGCCTCCGAGAGGTTTGGAACCTGTTCAGTCTGATCCATCTGTTCCACAAGTCCTTCAGTCCAATCCACTTCCCTAACTAATTTCCTTAATTTTTTAAAGTTAGCCCTTTTGAAAAAAAAAACCCTACTCACAGATCTATTTTTGTTTACCCTTCCATTTAGTTTAAACTGAATTAGCTCATGATCGCTCAAACCAAGGCTGTCCCCTACAACCATTTCTTCTAAGAGATCCTCACTACTCACCAAAACCAAATCTAAAATGGCATCCCCTCTTGTTGGTTCAGCAACTACTTGGTGAAGGAATCCATCAGCTATCACATCTAGGAAAATCTGAGCCCTATTATATTACTAGCACTTGTCCTCCAGTCTATATCTGGGAAGTTAAAGTCTCCCATGATCACACAATTCCCATTAGTATTTACTTCATTAAAAACATTGAAGAGGTCTCTATCCCTATCCAAATCAGACTCCTGTTCTAACAGACAGCAACCCCCCCCACCCCCCACCCCGAAAGGCAGAGATAGAGCCCAGGAATCGAGATGGTGGGGAAATTTCATTGAAACCGTTTCTGACCGAAAATCCTATTCAAACTAAACCAGTTTGTTTCTTGAAATCATAACAAGTGGCAATGAAAATTCTTTGTCACAATGTGTTAAATTGTCTCGTGGCACTCAAAGAGGAGACACTTAGATCTCAAAAATTAGATAAGATGCTTCAGTCTGAGCTAAGTAGTTGCTGCTCTTAACAATTGCAACATAATACAATACAAATAAAATAAACTATTTCAGCCATTCTATTATGTCCTAATCTGATCTGAGTAAACATGATAGGACACCTCATCTT
>NW_027056254.1:0-5902 GCF_011386835.1 Chrysemys picta bellii
ACAAGTGGTGAATTTTATTAATATTGTGATTTTTTTTAATTGTTTTCTTTGGCAAAGTAAGAAACTATTTTATGCAGAAAATTAATGTCATCTAAAGTGTAACTCTGCTAAACTTGGAAAGTAGATTAATTTATTATACTGTGAAACAGGCATTTTGAGTTCCATTTTAAATGCCAATGTCAACCTGTTGGGTGAGAACCAAATCCACTTCAATTTAGGCTGAAACAATTTATTTTAGCCTTTATTATATATGTTTTCAGACAATGCTACTGTCACCTATGAATTACATAAACATGCAAAAAAAAGATAAGACAAGAAAAGGAAATGCTCAAGTTATCTTTCTTGGGGACAGGGTGACTCTTTTCAAATCTCTGCTATGCTTGGCTATTTTTCCTCTGTATCTTCTCCACTATTCTGTCAATCATCTATTTTTTTTAATCCTCTGTTCTGTAACTTTGCACAGACTCAGTATAGCAAGCTACCTCATCTGTGTCTTTATCCGTATATATTCCACTCTAACCCCCTAATTAAAAATCACAATAACTAACCCAAATTAATACATGTTTTGCTTATTCTGCTAAAACTTACTTATATCTATGGAGTTCCCAATGCATCTATTCCTTGCTGTCACGCTCACTGGCTCCATGCAGTTGTACTTACATTACAGCAATTTTTATTCTTTTTACTCATCTGTTTTTGTGGTCTTGAGTCTTTACTTGTTGGACGGGTGGAGGATGAGGGATTGTACCTGACTTACTGAAAGCTAACAGCTCTCTTCTCTACCCTGCTCTCTGCTTGGTCAAGAACTTTATATCTGAGACATACAAACCAGTTTTCTGATTTACAGACTGTTTCAGCAAAATCTGATGATCTAAAGCAGCAGAAATACATACAAAAAGCAAAAATTCCTTCCTATTTTCTTATAGTCTTATATATAATAATTTCTCTAACATTACTTAGTACATATTTGACTAACACAATTCATTACACAGTTCTCCAACAAAGCTTAACTATGTATGTGCTTGCTCATGGTGGCTCCATAATTTACAGTAGAACTTCAGAGTTACGAACACCAGAGTTACAAACTGATCAGTCAACCACACAAATCTCATTTGGAACCAGAAGAACACAATTAGGCAGCAGCAGAGACACCCCCTTTCCCTCCCCCCTCCCCGCAAAAGGCAAATACAGTACTGTACTGTGTTAAACTACTAAGAAATAAAGCAAAAGAAGCATTTTTTCACATCCCTTTAAAATTATATTCAAGTAAATTATTCATCTTCTATTTTAAAAGCATCCAACCATGAAGATGATTTAAATCTTAGCAGCAGTTCACTTTTTTATTACCTTTAAAAATAGTTACTTGTCTTAAAGAAAAGACTTCAGAAAATAAAAATGTGTTCTGTGGAGAGAAAAACAGTTATTCTGCTAGGACAGCTTTCTGGTAAATTGGTTGTAAGTCTCCCTAACATGCTGTGAATACAATGAAACTGTAAGAGGCAAAGGAGCGGCGGTAGTATTGTGTTCTGAGAAAATGTATAGTAGTGTGCTTTGGACAACTTTCAGACTTTTATCAGCAGATTGTTTTCACAATAGAAATTACCCTGGGAATTTATTAAATGGGGTTTCAGTGTACTCTAGTTCTTTATAAACCACCAAAATTACAAGCAATATATTATTTTAATAAAATGACAGATAAACTGAAACACTTCTAATAGGAGAATTTCCTCTAAAAAGGAAATTCTTAGCATATTGATTTTCAGTTTAAAATTTCAGTCTAACCTACTTTAAACAAGGAAAATTCTTCTGTTCTTGCTGTTCAAAATAGTTCACTAATTTTTTTCAGTTGAATCAATGTGCTGATTCACTGTAAATTGAAAGTTGCATTGAATTTATCTCTTGTGCCTAAACACTTCTAGTTTTTTTTAGTTTTTGCTGCTCATTTATTGAAACTTAGCACACACTTGTACTATAGCCAAGTGTAATCTGTTATCAGTTTGGGATGGGATACCTGTGTGGGTGTTCACTAGGTCATGGAAGACTGTAAGCAGTTTTGGGGCAGAGACCATGACTTCCTCGTATGTATGTGGTCTTTTTTTGTTTCTGTTTTTTTAACAGTGCCTACTAAAGTGGGGTTTCAATCCTGATTGCGGGGGCGGGATTGCTATTGTAGTACAAATAATAAATATTCCCCTTGCATCACTGTGATTTATGATTAAACTTTTTATAGACTGAAATGATGGAGCAAACCATGGAAAGAGTACAGAAATGGCAAAGAGAAGTTGAAATTAATCGTCGCTCCTTAGAAGAGAAAAGAAAAGAACGGGAAAAGGTAAGATAAGACCCATTTTTTCACAAGTTTAAAGTTGCCTCCAGACTGCTGTTACCAGTTGTTCCTTGAGTATTTGTCCATGTAGATCCCACTCTAGGTGCATATGTGCCTCAGGCACGCAAGATTGGATTCTTCTTCTTTGAGTGCTTGCTCATGTCGATTCCATATTTGATGTGTGCGCGCCCCCTAGGGCTGGCTTTGGCAACCTCTGGAGCCCTGTGCTTATGCGCTGGTACATTGGACCCTGCTGGCCCCATGCCCTCTCAGTTCCTTCTTTCCACCAGTGACGGTTGTTGGAACGCTTCCTGTTTTCACAAGTCCGATAGTGGTTTCTCTAACTTTGGACTCTGAGTTTTTCTTGTATATCGTTACTGTAGTGTTAGCAGTTAGCATTTAGGAGCGGAATCCCATTAGGGACATAGCCCCAAGGACGGGGTATGGCCGGTCCCTGGGGTTTAAGCCATGGGCTGGGTGCAGCAAACCTATGTCTATTAGTGACCTGAACACGAGCTGCCTTAAGTGCCTCAGAGAGGTACATATTAAAGAGAAGTGTAGGATCTACAAAAACTTCAGACCTTGCTCTCTTAAAGACAGGGATATCTGATTAAAAGCCATGTTGATGGAGGCTGCCCTGTGCCCTCCGTTGGAACCATGCCGCTGGAGATTGTTGTGCTCAAGTGTAGTTGGCTACAGCAACTACACTTCCCCAAGTGAGGGACCTTCCTGGGACCAAAGTATTGTCTTCCTGGACCTAATGATCTCCCCGCTGTCCCTGTTAGAGCCTTTATCACCTCTCTATCAAGACAGGATTTTTGGTGACTGTTATCTCTGCTCAAAGGATAAGCTAGCTTTAGGCGTTAATGGCAGGACCTCTTTTACTATATTTCACAAAGACAAGATGACTGTTCTTTGATCTCGCCCTAGGTTCTTATTCAGAGTGGTCTCCGGCTTTTGTTTGCATCAGGGCATAGACCCTCAGTGTTTCCCCCCAAACCTCATTTGACTCCTGGAGAGGCAAAACTTCATATGAGTGGTGTCTTTAGGGCACTTTTCTACCACCTCCATAGAACAAAGCCTTTCCATAACTGGCCTAGAACTTTTTTTGTAAGATTTGGGACAGGTCTAGAGGGCTCATTGTTTCAACCCAGAGACTTTTGAAATGGATATTTGACTGCATAAAGATCTTCTGTGAACTAAATAAATTAGATCCAACTTCTCATATTATAGGGTTACCATATTTCAGCAAGCAAAAAAGAGGACGGGAGGAGCCCCGCCCTAGCCCCACCCCGTCCTGCCCTAGCCCCACCCCTACCCCTCCCACTTCCCGCCCCCCTCAGAACCCACAACCCTCTCCCCAGCTCCTTGTCCCCTGACTGCCCCCTCCTGGGACCCCTGCCCCTAACTGCCCCCCAGGACTCCACCCCCTACCTAAGCCTCCCTGCCTCTTGTCCCCTGACTGCCCCCTCTTGAGACCCCCCCCCAATCCTAAATGGCCTCCTAGGATCCTACCCTCTACCTGTACCCTGACTGCTCCAACCCTTATCCACACCCCCACCCCCAGACAGACCCCTGGGACTCCCACACCCCGTCCAACCACTCCCCACCCCCTGACAACCCCCCCAGAACTCCCGACCCATCTAAACCCCTCTGCTCTCAGTCCCATTGACTGCTCCGATTCCTCTCCCCACTCCTGCCCCCTGACAGCCCCCCCAGAACTCCCAACTCCCCCCTCGCTCCTTGTCCCCTGACTGCCCCCTACTGGGATCCCTGCTCCTAACTGCCCTCCAGAACCCCACCCCTTACCTAAGCCCCCCCGGTTCCTTATCCCCTAACTGCCCCTTCCTAAGACCCCCCCCAACTGCCCTCCCAGGACCCTACCCGCTACCTGCCCAAAACCTTATCCATACTCCCCCCAGAAAGCTCCCCCCGAACTCCCAACCCCCCATCTCTTGACAGCCCCATCCAAAACCTCCCTGCCCCTTCTCCGATCCCCTGGCCCCCTTGTTGTTGGCCTTCGCCTAACGTCTCTGTGAGCTTGCTCAGGAACGCCCGGAGCCGTTCGTCCCGGCAGGCTGGCTGGCAGGGGAGGAGGAGCGGGGGCAGAGCTCCAGACTGCCGGAGGCGATCTGCGAATGCAGAGAGGGAGGGAGGGAGGGAGTGATCTCTGCTGCAGGGGGGAGGAGGAGGGGCTCTCTCTGGCTGTCGGAGCCCCATGTAAGTGGCACCATCCAGCCGGCTACCCTGTTAACCGCGCACGCTTGCATGGGGCGGGGGAGGAAGTCTGGACATTTACAAATTCCCCCCAGACGCTATTTTTAGCTCAAAAATCCGGACATGTCCGGGGGAATCCGGATGAATGGTATCCCTATCATATTAAAGCAAACTATACTAGGCCCCAAGTGACATGGGCATGCTTGAGGAAGGTTCCTATGTCAGAAATTTGGTAGGGAGCCAGTTGGAGCTCATTGCATACTTTTACTCAGCACTACTCGCTAGTTGCAACTACTAGATCTGATGCCCAGTTTGTTTGGGCAGTCCTGCAGTCTTTATGTAAATTAGACTCTTGACATCCCCCTCCATAGGGAGATAACTGTTAGTCACCTAAAGTGAGATCCATGTTAACAGATAGTGGAAGACTTACCTTACAGTAATTCTGGTTCTTCTGGCTGTTCTGCCCACATGGACCCCACGACCAGTCCTCTTTTTCTACTATTGTGAAATCCACTAGTTTTGGGATTCTGTATTGGCAAAGAAACTGAGAAGTGGCTGGGCCTGCCTTGCCCGCAGGTGTTATGTGTGTGTGAGGGGGGTGCGTGTGTGTGTGCGTGCATATTAAGATACCTGCTGATGCTACACTGTGCACTGTCAACCCAAAAGAACCCAGTCTCATGCACATGGGGCACGTGCACACCTAGAGCAGGATCCATGTAGCCAAAACAGCTCAAAAGAAGCCAGTTAGTGTAAGGAAAATAACTTTTTTGTAACATGATATTCTGATTTTGCCACTAAGGGGCAAATTTTAGTACCTCGTATTCAAATTGAGGGAAAGTTAGTGGGAAAATATTTTAAGTATCTCCACTCTGACCTTCCCTCTTTCATTTTTTTCTCCTTTGTCACACTCTCCCTTGCTACTTTTATTTGGATTTTTTCTTTTCTTTTAGTTTGGCAGCTGGATGGATCTGCATTTGTTAGTGAAACAATTTATTGGCCTACCACGAATTAAATTGACTAAAGCCATGTTTCCTACCTGTTGATAATAGTAGTCTGGTGGTTATAACTTGGTAAGAGGAAGTGAATCCGTATTTCTTCAAGGTAGGCTGGGCAGGCAGGCTACCAATTTGTTCACCTCTAATTTATAGTTAGACGATAAAAAAATCAGAAAAAAGCGTGAACATTTTGCTAGTAATTGGCTCACTTATTCCTGAGTGTGACCCTCCCCACCTGCCTTCTTCTGCTCCTGGCAGGCCAGCCCAGGGTAGGAGTGGGCCTTTGGAAAGGGTATGAGGGCAGAGAGGCTGGGGATAAGTGGGGGAGACATAAAGATTTGGGGAAATGGATCACTGGGATCCA